>NC_065911.1:9696969-10000000 GCF_905147045.1 Nymphalis io
AGTATTCTATTCGGTGGGGTGAATCAGCTGGAGATACTCTAGAAATTCTCTATTAAAAAATAATAAATGTTAATGAAGATAAAGAGAGTCCGAGAAAAAGTGACATTCTGGTCACTTTTTCTCGGACTCTCTTCGCCAATGCGTTGAAGCGTCATACGATAAATTGTAGCCGGTCGAAAATTCCAATTACTCTGTACATGTAAACAATTTTCATACATGTGCGGCGGCCGCACGAGGCGCCTGGCTGTTATCCAAATTGCAGGGGGCTGCGTCTGCGGCTTTCATCCATATTTTAGCAGTTGCATCTGTGCATTAATGCGTCCACGAAGAGCCTTCATGAGTAATGCAAGATTATATTAGTTGAACGAACGCTCGTATTAAACAGTGTGCGAGTTAAGTGTACCTTAACTCTATTGATTCGTCTAAAGTATGTACCTAATTGTTTGTTTTTATTATTGCAAAAGTTGAGCGAATGTACTGCGACCCCCTATTTTTATAAGTAATTGTTAAACTGTGAGTAAGATGAATTTGTTGTGTCAATTATTTGGTTGTGTTTTGGTGAACAAAGATAAATAAAATTTATTTTCGTGTCTAGTGTGCTTTCACAATCTTATTTTGAACGATGGAAAAAATTCATACATTTAAATTAAATATAAAAAAAAATCAATTTGATAGTTTTGATTTGATTTAGATTGGTTACATCTAAATGTCAATAGATGGCGTATATAACTTTTTTGTAATTTCTAAAGCGTTAGTCAATATTATTCCCATTATTCGTAAGTTTAAATGTTAACATTCATTCATTCGTATCGATTCGTTCGTTTTATGATTATTTGTAAACGACTCCTGTTTTGCCCCATCCCTTTTTGCCTAACCGCGGATTTTTGGACCCCTCGCGTATCGTTATTATTTATTTACTATTATAAATGTTTAATGTATGTAAAGATCTATATCTATCTATCTAATAGATAAATATATATATATAAATTAATATATAATGGCATATGTTTTCTTGTTTCAGACATTCCATACTTAGAGCTGGCTGAACCTGACGAAGGCTATCATGGGTTGATCCGGGAAAATGAGACGTTAGTGGAGGTGACGCCGGCCATCCGCGCCCGGGGTCCGCTCTGCTCATTCCTCATCTTGAACAATAAACACCATGGGGAAGCACCATTTGAGGTATGGTCTATATTAAAATTATACGTTATTTCATGCAGGTTTAAAAAAGGCAATATCCTCGTCAAAAGTTATCAATCAAACTCGAAACTACCTGCAGAGTACGAAACAAATCAAATAGAGGTCAAATAGAGACGTTGGTAATGCTAAGTATAATATTTAAAGGTTACGCGTATCAAAATAGCGTATCACCATAAGTCGGTCTTCAACGTTTCACGGATAAGACACGAAGTGAATACTGTCGAATCAATATTACGTTTATCTTATTGAATTCTAACTTCGTTCTCATGTATACATTTTAACGGCCCCGCCGTCTCTTTCGTTCGTTATTATTATTATTCGAAATGTCGAACAAGTTTCCTGAATCGCGCTAACGTTACGTTCACTGTAAAGATATAAAGACGACTTGTAAAAAAATTACTTGTCTCGGCGGTGAAAGAAAACATCACGTGACACACTGTATGTGTTTGATAAAACATTATTGGTTACATTCACATATAGCACATATGTGAATGTAACCAATAATGGTAGAAGATTTGGAAGTCAATCTTCTCCACCATCCATCGGGCTTAGACCCTTGCCCAGCTTTGGACATCCACAGTTTATTTTGTACTATAGCTCTACATAGGAATATGTTTACCATATCAATTTAGATATATATATGAGTTCATAGTTATATATGAGTTTCACACAAATGTTTCTATATTAACAAAGGATTAACACGGTGTTAATGAGATCTTAATAACAGCTAATGTTCCGAACTTGGCAGCGATAGTATTGGGATAAGCAACAGAGACTGCCAAGAGTCTGTCGTGCGGCTCGTCGTACCAGGGCTTACACATGTTATGTAAAACAGCCGATAATGTATAATAATACTAGTTTTCGCAAAATCGATTTAGTGGTTTAGATGTGAAAGCGTAACAGACTATAGAGTTACTTTTTAATATAGATGAGTATGAGTATGAAGCTCTTTATTTATTTGTTTTAACCGACATGTTTGTCCCATTTGAGAAAAAAACATTTCCGATAGTCGGCCTCTTTATGCGTTTTCCCTCCCGATTTCAACGGAGCCCTAAGCCGAGGTCCGGCCTCACAGGAGGCACCCTTAGGACGTCCGTCTCTCTTGAGCCCTGTGTGGCTCCCAACATCCGGCTGAGTTCAACTCGCCCATCCCGCCCGGTGACGCTGTAGAGGTCAGTAAGGCCAACAGTAATACACAAACCGAAAAAAAAGAATGCGTTTCAGTATTTTTAACGTGCGTGAGTGCGAGTGGAGCAGCCATATTATAATTTAATTTAGATACACATATATAGATACGATATATAGATTACGAGGATTTAAATTAACCTTAGATATGTATCATATGTTAGATTAATCTTAAATCTGCGTCCCATCGTTGCTAAACTACGGATGTTTGTTTATCCTTTTTCCCCTCAAGCGTTCTTTTGATATCGTGTGATCTTAGTACCAATAAAAATATTTCATTAACGTATTATTTTCAATTATAAAATAAAATAAAAATAAAAAATTATAATTGAAATTGAAGCTGTATTTCCTACACGTGTTTTATTATGAAGAGAAATTATTTTGATTAATGATAAAAATATATTAAAAACCAATAATCATTGTCATGATTAATCATCTCAACCGCGAAGCGCATAGCATAGTGTGATAGTAGTAGGACGAGAAATAGATAAATACCAACTAATGTTACATATTATTTAATTTATTAATGAGAAAGCCAACGTTATATATTCAGAAAAACATTGTCTTATATTGCTTATATGAAAATATTGTAACAAAATATATACCAATTAGAGGCTAACTTAATAATATACTAATATGTCATTTTCCAGCTCTGTTCAGTGGAGCATTTAAATCTAAATTCGTTTTTGAGAACTTACATTTAAAACTTTATGCATGAATTAAATCTTGAATTTACCCTAGGAGTCACTACATTTAATTCTTGTTTAAAAGTTTTAGGGCAATCTATATCTCCTGCTATAATTTTATGTAAAAAACAAAGCTATGTATAGCAGTATTCTGGCAATGCTTAACATCTCTATGCCAAAATCATAGTAATCCAATAAATGTCAGATGATTTAGATAATCTATTTGTTAAAAAACCTGATCGGATCTGGTCAATTGTATCAAATAACATTGACCTCCTGATAAAATTTCGGTCACGGCGGCCAATCTGAAACACTAATCAACTGGTTTGGATTAGAATCCGGGACGTCGCAACCTACAGCCGAACGTGCCGGCCACTAGACTAACGAGATAGAAAACCTAAATCTCGAGAACATAAATAATGAGAAAAAGAAATATATAAACTTTAAATTAAAAAATATCCATCTAACACAGGTATTCGTTAAGTTTACGAAGTTTTCGAGCGTAGATAATAAATCTTTGATCCCGTCTAGCTAATTTGATTTATAAGCCGTCAAACGAAAACCTTAAAATACTTAATGGAACTTAGTTTCGTTAGTTCAAAAGTCAATACTTTAAGTGATTCAGACGAAGTTTCGACGGAATAAACAGACGAACTTTCAGTTTCAATCACTCGCTGCCGTTGTACGCGATCGTCAAATATTGAACATGGCGGGTGCATTAAGTGCGTCCGGGTGATGGTTATGATGGACGGACGGATAGACGTCGAGTTTGAATGTTATATGTTATGTGGCGATCACATTAGATGAGTAAATAGCGATGTAGAGGATCCAGTACTTTGGGTTACTGTCATTGAATGGTTAGTAAGTCAGTGTAATTACACACAAGGTTAGTTCCCATATTTTAATGGCAACTCATATCGTCAGGAATGGTAAATGATCCTTTCAGCTCTAATGACAATGGACGGTGGTGGCCACTTTTATATAATATAAATTTGCTTGTCTGCTTTTTTATTTCATATTAATTTCTCGACTGTAGAGCGTGTATGCAACGTCACCGCTCTTATAATATTGTAAAGCGTATATTAAAAATAATACTACCGCTTTAAAGGATAGATAAACGTGTATTTATCTACGTTTTTATACAAATGAAATGAATGATAGTTTTCCAAGTAATCCCCGATGTACACTCGTGTATCTTCTATCCACATTTAAATACATTCAATAAATAACGTGAAATATAACTAAAACGATACATTTTAAACTTTTCCAACTTGTATCTAAACGTATTCGAGCTGCAATAAATAAAATTGAATAATATGTCAAAGGAACGCCCGGAACGGATTCAACGGACTTATTACCTACGTGATAAAGTTTATTATTGTGTGTATTAACGAAATTCTCAAGTGTTAGTCTAAGTTATAAAAGGTAGATATTTTGCAGTCGAGTTATTATAGCCGTAGATGTGAATTTCCCAGGAGAAATTATACGTCGCTAGTTCTAAACGTTCATTGTTGCGGATTCTGAATCGAGACGCAACTAGATTTTATTAAACTCAGATCTTTGTTGCGGAATTATTACCTAGTCGTATGTAGGTTTTTGTTTGTTGTGACCTCTGAAGATGAATGTTTTGTATATCTTTGTTCCGGTTTTAAGGGTGAATGAGTCAGTGTAACACAAAAGTTATGGTCGCATTAACGTTGTAACGAATGAATGTTTTTCACAGTGGTTAGCACTATGAGTGGGACTGACCACTTACCATCCATAATATATAATAAGCCCAAACGGCGTAGCTATTCAAAAATCACTATCAAATATTTTAAGGACAGTGGTGCAGTAAACTTGTATGAGGCTAGACGAAATTGTTTAAAAATGTGATTATAATGTTAGAGGATTTTACAAGTAAATTTACTTTTCTACATTTTACTTTTAACCTCATGCGGGTGATCCTAACCGTTTTCGGCGGCGAGGGTCATTCTCGTCAACCTTTTGCGCAAACTAAGGTGAAGTCTATTCTCTCACTTTTAATAGTCTGACGGCAATACGAAACGATTGAAGAGAGATGCGATAAATTACAACATCAACCTTTTTTATTGACTGGGTTTGAATTCAGATCCTCTGAACGTAACTAAACTAACGAGGCAGTCACAATTGACCAAAGAAAAACAAGTACTGAGATCGTTATTGGAAGTAACTTTCGCTTATCTTTGAACAGGTAATACAATAGCTCCTTGTTAAAGATAAGTTAATAAGGCGCTGTTTACAAATTCCGTCCCTGTTAAGTTATACTTACCCTTCATTAGAGATTCCTGCTATGAAGATCATACCGTTGATAATGTCTAAGGGATATCGTCTTCGATTTCGTTTCGGGGATTCGTTTGCTACGTTTTTTTGGAAAGTTAGAACTTGTCTATGGTAACACCTTTAATTATATTTAGCCAACAAAGTGATGATCTATTGCACAACGTTTATATATATATATATAGGTAGTAATTGTATATATAACAGTACAAGTAGCATCCTGTAAATGTCCCACTACTGTTCGAAGGGCTGCTTTTCTTTTTAAATAGGAGGCTTGGAGCATATTCCACTAAGCAGCTCAATTGTTTCGCATGTGGCAGATTTTTATTCGACTCTTGTACCTATGTATCCGTACAATGTCTTCATACGTCGCTGAGCACGAAATGAATTATAAACACCAATGGATTATTTGCATTTGTAATTTTTAATATCCCGGGAAAATAGATATGAAAATATAATTATTTATTTTGTTATTTATGGATTACCTGAAAATTGCCATATAAACTTTTAAAAGGGCAGTTGTAGCATTTATATATATATACCAAGTAAGACCCAAGAGAAGCCCGAGACTGATTATAAATATGTAATTTATAATCAGTCTTGGGCTAGCTCCAAATTTGTGGACACTGCATGCAATTACTGTGACGTCAGTCGTAATGACAGTTTACGTTGCATATTGGTCTTGGTTAGGTTTAGTGGTCACCCGTGTCAAGTCTGGTCTCGTAGTAATCAAGGGCCCAAATGTACAGCCTTAATCAATATAGCGAATAGCAATCACAGTTGTAAAATCGTGTAAGTGTCCGTAGCTTTGTTTATAGAATATTGTGTTGTTCGTATTTCAACTTAAATGAACAAATTGAGAAGTTATAGTAATATTGATTATATGGTATATTGCTGAAAATAAAATTCAATTTCCCCTCATGCAGCTTTAGATCTCTGAGAGACGATAAAAACATGTAGAAATTTAGTTAATGGTGTTCGTTTTATTTACAAAATTTAGTGTATATGCTGTTGACCGTTGATATCGTCTAGAGCCGATCCTGGGAGAATCAGGCCATGCTTGCCATAAAGATGTTGCCATTGGAACTGAACCAACATTGGTTGAACAAACAATAACTCCGTAGGATAAGATAACTTAAGCAAACATAGCAAGTTAAATAAAAGATTGTAAATATTAATTAACGTCTAAAATAACTCTGTCATTTATGCATAGTATAAAGAAAGATTCCTTTCTCGTCTCGGTAATTTCTATAAATAAAACTCACTAGGATGCATAAATACAATTTGTAAATACTTTTATTTTACTTTGACACAGCTTACTGGTGCGTCTTAATCAACGAACAGAACAGTAATGACAATCTATCACGAAATATTCTCAGAAACAGTTAAGGTGTTGCCAGATTTATAAAAAAAACACTCTTACGCTAAATATTAATAATACATTTCACTATAAATTCTTCGTTTTCTATTTAGTATTTTAATTTATACATTCGTTAACAATATACGGGGGAGTAACTGTACAACGCGTATGTTTTTATAGATTTGGTAGGGATGGTGTGATTTCTTATCGTTACAAAGACGCTAAATAATTAGAAAAGTAAATAATAATAAATGATAGTATTCATAATAGAAAGTAATATTACATATATATGTAGACATACAGATATATTTACTGGTGGTAGAGTTTTGTGCAAGCTCGTCTGGGTAGGTATCACCCACTCATCAGATATTCTACCGTAAAACAGCAGTACTTGGTATTGTTTTGTTCCGGTTTGAAGGTTGAGTGAGCCGGTGTAATTACAGGCACAAGGGACATAATATCTTAGTTCCCAAGGTTGGTGGGCATTGGTGATGTAAGCGAATGTCTATGGGTGTTGGTGACCACTTACCATCAGGTGGCCCATATTCTCGTCCGCCTTCCTATATATATATATAGGAAGGCGGACGGATATATATATAAAATCTATTAAAATTAAAATTTTAATTATCGGAGTGAAATAAATAGAAAAAAATCTCTAAATATACCGTGTCGTTCCATCAAAATCTCAATTAATTTTTAACTATAATTATTGAAAGCTATTTCTAGGTGTCTGTCACAATAGTAATTACCAGTACTATCGATTCAACTCGTGCTCAAAGTCTTTCCTCATAAAGTGCACAGAAATCCTTTCATGAAAGCTTCAAAGTGTCTATTTTAAAGCTCGAAATGCAATAAGTTTGAGCGCGGAACGTTCATTGCTTTGTTTTATTCGACTTCTCTCGTGTCATTTTATGTTTCCGCGGAACTGCACCGGATGAGGACGCTATTAGTCGTCAAACTCAGTCGCTAATAGTAATCGCTGCTGCCGACTTGTAACGTCTTCATGTTGTATTCAAGATAGACGCTATATTTAAATACGTTGCAATTTGAGCTGCAGATAATAGAAACGATGTGCAATATTCTACAATACGAAATATTCTCTCGGTGAAACCTTCCATTCAACATAATCTACCGCCAAACTGCAAATTCTTCGTATTATTGTTTTTTTAATAAAACATTATTAATAAAACAATAAATAAATATTAAGGTGACAGTTAAGCCCTTCTCTCCTTGGGGTTTTTTTGAGTGGTGGAAAAGAATGTTGTACGTTTTCATCTAACACGTGTAAGTTTCCTCATAATTTTTGTCTACGAATATATCGCCGACCACAAAATGTCTTATAAACACAATTTAATCATACTATGGAAGCACAGTGATGATTCATTTGTATCTGTAAACTTTAATTAAGTTACACGTATTCTTGACAGCAATATCGACTTAATAAAATAAACACAGCACTGTTATATTGTTTAGATAATGGTGATAGACGAGAACGAGGCGCGTCTGCGCGTGCGCTACCCGCTCAACTGCGAGAAGCGACGCAATTACAAGTTCGACATCGCCGCCGTTGGCTGCGACGGTTCCTACTCCAACACGTAAGTTACTTTAACGGTTAAGTACGAGAGAGTCAAGTAAGCTCTACTCTCCTGTACGTAATCTACATTTAATAAGAGCGTAATCTATAATTTCTGATATCATATCAGGTTCTGGTTATTACTAAAATATATGATATATTTTTTTAATAAATATATATGTGGGTGTGTACCTATTTCAATAATTTTTTACTGTAAGGTTTAAGTAAAAAGGGCTTTAGAAAAAGGAAAAGGGTAATCGTCAGAAAGGGTATCCGTGAATCCGTGATCACATTAGTCACTCACAGACAGTTTAATTAGAAATGAGATACAGACATACGATTAAATTAATACAACGGCTTACATATATAGAACACCTTCAATATTTAAAAGAAAAAACAATATTAGTAAGGTACATTATTAGTTCAATAAAAAAGTGCACACATACGAAAAACATTTCACTCTTAATGATCATGTCTCCGAGTATACCTAGTATATCGACTATATCTAATCATTGGCTCTTCCTTTCAGTGTACCAGTCCACATAACAGTGACAGACGTGAACGAATTTGCGCCCGTGTTCAGCCAAGCGGCGTACGTACGCTCCGTAGACGAAGGGAAGCTGTACGACGAGATTGTCCGCGTGGAGGCAACGGACCGCGACTGCACGCCGAGATACGGCGACGTCTGCAAATACGAGATATCGAACGACGGGGACAGCAGCCAACCCTTTGCGATCGATAACGAGGGTAGAGACATGGACTTATAATAAATATTACGCGACATTGTGTAGAGATATTGGCTAGTCTTAAACAAGATTGATGGAGATGCTCAGGTCTTGGTTTATAAACCCGAGGGGCCAGTACGGGTTTTCTAGTCAACTTTCTCCGGTTGTGTCAGATCGACGGCGGTCCTGATGGATGTTAAGTGAGGGAATAGAGACGACACCTGTGCACTTTACTAAAATAATTTGCAAGCAGATATATGACATTTTCAGAGTTGCATTTCCTTGATACCTCATTAGTAATATGTGAATATCTTTTTTTTAGAAGCAGCGTATAAAAATTAAAATATCTAAAAATATTTCCATGTGGCAGGTGTAATCCGCAACACAGAACCTTTGGAATACGACAAATCACATAACCACATACTTTCGGTGACGGCGTACGACTGCGGCATGATGCAGTCCGCGCCCGTGATGGTCACCATCAAGGTCAACAAACCCTGTCGTGCCGGATGGAAGGGTAAGCTCAGACACAAACATTGATATATTTTTATGTATCGCTTCCTAAAATATATCATTTAGATGTTGGGTGCCCCGTTGCGTCTAGTTGCTAGGTTGTAAGGATGCAATTCCTGCATTCCTGAGTTTATATATAGGCTCATTATTTTGATTGCTCTCCCATCGGACTATAAGAATGAGAAAATAGAAATTGCACCTGTGTGCACTACAATGTCTCTTACGCAGTCAGCTAGTCCTCCTCGATTAACGCTGCCGTGGCCGAAATCTGTCAATGTCTGTTTTTTCTAATTGCTTTCAACAGCTTTATACTACCAGGTTGTACAGTAATTCTGTATCCCGATCATTTGGGTTGTATTTTGGGTAGACTTTTGCATTACTAATGAGAGAAACTTCAACTCTGAATAACCGCTAGGTCTCGCGGAACGCGTCGACTACGCCCCCGGCTCCGGTCCCCTGGCCCTCTTCCCCGCAGCGAGACTAGAGGCCTGCTCCAGTGATGAAAGATGTCCCGGAGTGACGCGTATCCAGGCCGCTGTGACCCTGCAGGCCTCTCGCGCTGGAGTCGCTTGTGATCGCGACACGTACACCTTGCACTCGCAACGGACTATCTGTGGTAAGTGGACTAAATATATATATACCGATAGTAGTTTGATAACGAGACGGAAGACAAACGTTTTTTATTGTTTTTTCAATAACTACCGTCGACACAGAAATCCCTCGCGCCGGCCGAAGAACGATAGACGATCTCTGTGTATAATCTCTATACTCTATATGTAATTTATTAAAATGTCGAAAGTTCATAATAAAATTTTTGTTCGAATAAATACGTAATGAAAATGTACTTCTCATCCGTGCGATGGATGGTGCTTGGCCTTTTCCTAGATCGTTCTTAATAAGGGACATGACAGTGCAAAAAAGCCAAATATAAAAGCAGGCAAGTGGAGGCGAAGTTGGTTCTGCGTGGCGTTTTATTTGTGTGATAACTATAACACATCTGGCTCTGGTAAACTAGATTCGTATAGCATAGCAATAGCTATAATGATAACTTATAATTAATCATAAACGTAATTCCTTCTAGGTTTGGACTCGAAGACAGTCGATCTGCTCCCGAGCCCCGGCGTGGGTAACGAATGGGCCAAGTCTCTGAAACCGGATTCAGGTTGGTTTTGTAGTAATTGCATTAGTGAGCTGAACTGACTTTCGAGGTGGACGATAAGTTGTAGTTTGTGATAATTGCCGTTTGTACGCCCTAATTCTTAGTTACTATTATACCTCTTGTATGGATTGTAGATTTCCTTAGTTATTAAGAAAAATAAAAACGATAAGTATATAATGTGAAGAACATATAAATAAACTACCTTAAAAAAATTCACTGTCAAAACTATCTAAATATATTTAAGTACTATTCACTTCCGGCAAAATAAAATAAAGCCATTCTATCTCAAAGCTGGGAGTTTCGTTATGAGAAAAAATAGTTTTAAGTGCCATTCATTTGTATAATTAGAAACAGTGAGTTAAAACAATTAGGAACTAGTCCATCAGTAAAATCATAGCAAAAATAAATTGGTGTCACGCGGTCTGTCGAAAAGTCTACCGAATCGATATTTCTTGCTGTATCGTATCAACTATTGAGTCCAAAGCATAAATAGCCGCTCGAAAACTTGGTATCCTCTCCAAAGTGAGACGTAACTTTACTCCAGAACAACTGCTCAGCTTATATGCTGACACATTACGGCAGGAATGCTTTGCCTGAGTCCGTATTTCCTGATAGGTACAATGTTGGTGTCTTCAATTCCAGAGTAAACAGGTTTCTTATAGGCAAGCGTACTACATCCTAGACCGTGTCGATGCTTAACATCAGGCAAGTCAACGGTCAAACGCTGGCCTATTAATTATAAAAAAAAAAACCAACCGATCCAGGGCGAGCGATTGATGACTTATAAAATAATGAATATATGTTCCAGGGCGCGACGGCGAACAAATGTTCGAATTCGACGGCGAGTCCACATCGGCCATCGTGCCCGAGTCCGTCCTGCCGCATTCCTTCGGGAGCACCTTCTCCGTGTCCACGTGGATGCGCCACGCGCCGCCGCCCGACCACGACAAGCACCGCAAGGAGCACGTGCTGTGCTTGGCCGACGACCACAGTGAGCCAGTTCTTGCATCAGTTGTTCGATTAACGCTCGACGACAAATATGTACAAAACCATGGAAGTCTCGCGTATCACGTCAATACTTTGAATTGAAAGCGGATGAAACTGTGCAACTAAAATCTTCCTCGAAACGTGATGCATCTTTCTAAGTTTTATGTATATTGGTTTAGTAGTTTCTTCTGTTAGGCATTATAAATATAACGTCTCCTCATTCATTAGTATGGTACTTGTACCGCTGTACAATGATCACTTACCATTACTTGCCATCAACTATCACGTTTGTTCATCTGCCTTTCTCATTTTAATTAAAAGATATAATATTTAATTCATATCACATCCATAAGATATAAATAAGTTTTAATAAGTTGAGCTAACTAAATTAAAACGACTTCAGAAATGAACCGACACCACTACGCGTTGTTCGTCCGGAACTGCCGTCTGATCCTTCTCCTGCGGAGGGACTTCGGAGAGGGAGATCTGAACATCTTCAGACCCGCTGAATGGCGCTGGAAGCTGCCCGAGGTACGCATAATTTCACAGCATGTATAAATACATTTTTCATCATGAGCCCGATCTTATTAATGGGATCTTTAAGTGTCGAGCTTTGAAACAGTCTTGTCTATGATTCGTTCTAGTTGACATATAACCGTAATATATTTGGTTTTCAGTTACGGAATAAATAAAACAGAAAATTTTATTAATTATCTTGTATTTATTGATATACAAGCTTTTATTTAACTGGTAATATTTGTTGTACCAAAACTTTGGATTAAATCTTCTAAGCTGAATTGGAATTACTTCCTTTATTCTACGAAGTTAAAAATTACACGTTGGTTCAGTCTTGATAATAATGTGTTTTTCATGGTAATCATTCCCCACCATGATTGGCTCCAGACAATGAAACTCCTTAACGGTCAACAGTGGAGACATGAACTTACCTTATTTAAAAAAATGTTTATCTTTTTTATAACCGCGAAAGAAAAGTTATATAATGAATTTAATACTTCTGAGTTATATCAAAAAATTAAAATTTAGTATATTAACTTTATAATAATAGGCATGATGACAATATTAAAGAATTTAAAAATAAATGATTTTAGAGAAGAAACTATTTTAAAAGGATTCTAAAAAATGATCCCATTTTAATATACACATTAAGATTAATAAGATTTTTAATACAATAAAAGTATAAAATACTGCAATCGGCCATTTTATTTGAAACACCAATCAGAGCGAATGACGTCACGCCTCTGTATCTATAACCGTTTCTCTTGAACAGTTGTTGTGTTTACGCGTTTCAAAATTATTTTGCATCATTTAATTAGTTTAGTCGTTGATTATTCGCGTTTTTGTGAAGAAAATAAAACATCCAAGATCTATCAATGATGGAACAAGCCCAGGATTTGTTGATGTTAGGAGAGTTTCTTTCGACAAATGAAGACTTTTGCTCATCTGAATTTCGAAATGTGAAAACTTCCTTGTAAGTACATTTTGATGTATCTTTAGTGTTATCAAAGGTTTTTTTCTGTTAGCTATTGTAATATTATATTTTTTTTATATAGGTGTAGGGTAGGGTTGTAAAATTGTTAAGTTAAATTTAAAGTTCTAAAGAGAATGGAAAAATAGAAATTAAACAAACCTCTAAAGAATAGTGCTCCGGAAGTCAGAAAAAGTACCCACATTATTACAATATAGATTTACCAAATAGATAGTAAATGTATTTTCTAAATTATTAATTCCAAAATGCAAAATGCTCGGGCGCCAGGATGATTATATCCGATTAAAGCTAATATAATTAAGTTACATCTAATAACTTTTTTTAAATACTTAACAAATGTCAAAGTAAAATTTTACAAAATAAGTTTAACAAAACAATAAGTAGTAATTTAAATGAATGCAAAATTTATGTTATAAATATAAATAATATCAAAGCAAAACTTTCCAAACCAAATACAAAGTTACAATATGTCAATATTTTTTTTGAATCCTTTGAATCCCAACTTTTCCTAATAAAATATCAAATTACAGTCTATATATATATCACACGCGGTTCCACTACAACGGCGAAAATAATATGTAGAAATTACATACCATAGTCCAGTTCTTTAAGTTACTTAATTAAAGTTTAAACCTCCTTGAAGTCTTTCCCAAGAATATCATGAAGACAAAAAGAAATAAATCTTCCAAGAGTAGGTTTTATAAGAATCCAATTCGAATTTTATTCCCATGAGATTGACCAGGATAATATCAAATCCACGGTTATTTAAACAATCCAATATGGATTATAAGTAATTTAACCAAAATGTGGAATATTGTTCATGAAAACAGCACTTTTAAACAATATTATGAGTTTACAAAAAAATAAAAGCTACAAAAACTGCAAAAACTAATTTAGGTCACCATTACGACCCAATGACCCAATGATGAATGGAAGGGAAGTGAAGTCTTAGACAAAGGTCAAAGAGCATCTCAAAGATGATAAATTAAAATTAGCTCGAAAATGCATAATGCATAAAAATTTGCATTATGACGAGACGTCAAATTTAGCGGTATTTTTCAAATGTTGTATAAACATAATTATAGTCGCACCTGTCAAAGTCAATTGACACATGACAACAAATGTTTTTAGGTTACAAATTTTAATAAATTTGTCGTATTTATTTTAAAGCAAAGCAACCATGTGACGTACGCCAAAATTACGATACACTATATAGTATTACTCGCATATGAAGAGCCCTAATATTTTTACCGGTAAGAACTTTTAAGACAATATTTCATTTAGCTCCACAAGTACTGAATTTGTGAATTTACATATTTACGAATACTTCTATAATTCTAAATATATAATAAATCTTTATGAATCTCTGCCTCAGCTTGCAATTTCTTCAAAATGTACTTACTCATACTTACTTACTTATACAGGTGACTGGTGAATTACTATCAATATTTAAGGACGTAATATTTGACTATCATATATGACAAAAAAAAACATATAACATAAATATTGATAAACTTCTAAGTAAAGTTAACCAACAATTATGTAATTAATTACGCATTGTGTGGACACCCTAGCTGCGCTGTCGACACAAAACAGGTATGTAGGTAGGTACATTTAATTATCACGCGGTAGTATACCTACGTCCAAACGCCGTCACGTGTTAACAGGGTAGCAGGCTACCTTTGATAAACAAGCATGATCTAATCCCCCTTCTTACTTTAATTCTGGCTTCGGACAGGCAAAAATACCAAGACATTTCACTCGTTTACTCGTAAAGCCGAGATGGCCCAGTGGTAAGAACGCGTGAATCTTAACCGATGATCGTGGGTTCAAACCCGGGCAAGCACCACTGAATTTTCATGTGCTTAATTTGTGATTATAATTCATCTCGTGCTTTACGGTGAAGGAAAACATCGAGAGGAAACCTGCATGTATCTAATTTCACTGAAATACTGCCACATGTGTATTCTACCTATCCGCATTGGAGCAGCGTGGTGGAATAAGCCCCAAACCTTCTCCTTAAAAAGAGGAGAGGAGGCCTTTAGCCCAGCAGTGGGACATTCACAGGCTGTTGCGGTTCACTCGTTTAAGCAACAAATTTTGTTGACTAGGTAAATTATATGATCTCGGGACAAAAATTAATATGAACTGTTTACCTATCTTGGTATTTCTGGCGTATTTAAAAATGGAATCATACTTATTTACAACGATTGTCAATCATGAAGCTACCTATTTACATAACTACACTAACTTTATTCGTGGCTCGTAATCGTTGGCACTGAGTTCTTGTACATGTCGAAAATGATACGGGTGTAGCCCTTCTTTGTGAAGTAGATTCCACACAGTCCACTGAGATACAGGTCACACACGACAGATTAGATATTCGCGTAAGATCGATCGCTAGGCGCGCGTGCGGGAAAACAGACGTACGAACTTTACGGCGGCGCTCACCTGACTAATTGGCCGCGGGGCAGGTGTTGCGGGTGGCGAGCGGCACAGTACAACACCGCGCCGCACACGCCGCCGGCTTGTGTCCACACTTCATTTATTTAAATTTAAAATTATGTAAATTTGGTCAAAGATTAAGTACCTATTTTTTACATAATTCGAATGAGAATCATGTACCGAGTATCCTCCTTAAATATTGATGGTAATTAAGTCATATTCCAGAACAATCTTCAGAAGCAGAACGACCATATACAGGTATATGGTCGTTCTGCTTCTGTAGATTGTTCTTCGATCTGGTTGGCATTCGAATGTATTTTTACACAGAGGGATCGCAAACCACTTGGAATTCATTTTTAACCTTAGGAAATACGCAATATTTTCTGCCTTTCTTCGTTGAGTATAGACATAATACAACATTTACTGTCGTTTACTGAGGCGTGACGTCACGTGCAGGTGCCATGACACCCGCTGGTGTTTTCGAGCGAAATTCAAAATAGGTAAATGAATGCAGTTATTTGCGTTCACGGTTAGTTTATTACTGAAATAAAATTATTTTCAGTAATAGTAGACGCGTACCTACCTTATAAAAGGTTATTTCAAAATCAGTCATCATGCCTATTGAAGATTTCAAAGCAATTAATAACTAAAGAGTTGTTACAACCACCGAATATATTAATTAGATCAACATGTTATCTTTAAATCAGTCGTACTGCTACGTTTTATTGAGTAAATAATACAAGCGTCGGGACTGTGCGTCTCAAGGTATGCGACAACGAGTGGCACCACTACGCCGTGAACGTGCGCTTCCCGAACGTGGAACTGTTCGTGGACGGCGAGCCCTACCGCTCACCGGACGGCAAGGGCCCGGAGGTGATCGACGACTGGCCGCTGCACCCCGCGCACGGCGTCAACACCACCCTGGTCGTGGGGGCCTGCTGGCAAGGTAGGACACGCTGCGCGCCACGTGTGCCCGTACACACACGTGCGTGGACGACACACGTAACGGTGCACCGTCGGCGCAGGCACGGAGAGCGACATGAAGCACCACCTGCGCGGCTGGCTGGCGGGGCTGGGCGTGCGGGCGGGCGGCGTGCAGGCGGGCGGCGCGCTGCGCTGCGCGGCGCGCTGCCGCGAGGGGCTGTCGCTGGCGCCCGGCGTGTTCCTGCGCGCCGTGGCCGTGGAGGGCGACGGCGCCGCCGAGCTGGAGACGCTGCTGCGCCGCGTGGCCTACGGCGACGCGCGCGCCTTCCCCACGCCGGGCCGCCGCAACGTGCACCTCGCCACCACCATCACGTGCGACAACGGCCGCGTCATCGAGGCGCGCCCGGCCGAGTCCTACGTCATGGTGCTGGCCCCGCAGACGCCTACCATCCTGCTGAACGGTAGCGCGGACGCCGCGCGCGACTACGCCCACTTCAGAGCCGGCCTGCCCGTCTTCCCGGACCTGAGAGTGCAGGTCCTCGCCAGGTCCGGAGACGACGTTAGAGGTGAGATTTCGGTGCCAAAATATTCAATGTGTGGGACGTTGGATGCGACTCGCTCCAACTTCGACGTCTGCTCATATTACACGTAATGTAATACCGCTCTGAAATGGTACATTACACGACCTTATTTATTGAATTATCGTTAAAAAAAAGAAATGCAAATACTTGTATGTATTAACAACCTGGCTGTGGCCTCACCGATTATTATCTTGACCGAATTTCGAAACCCGGATTACTAGTTAGTTAGTTAGTTTACTAGTCTCCATCGAGAACGACTCCGCAGTCGCAACCGGTCAGTATGATGACTCATTTCGTGCCCGTAGAAGCGGAGAGCCAGAAGCTGGATTCATGCGTGGTGTCGGTGTACCCGGCGCTGAACCCCGACCACGAGTCGCTGTCCCTGCGCGGCGCCCCCCCCGGCGCCCCCCCCGTCGGCGACATCCGCGCCGCGCTCACGCGGGACGGCGTCAGCCTGACCGGCGCCGACTCCGTGCACAACTACCAGCAGGTGGGGGATGTGGCCGACTCACTGGGAAGTGATTCCTTCCACAACTAAAATATATCACAGTTTGCCTGTGATCGGTTTATGTATATGCTTATTCTTATATAATCTATATAATATTATCTGAATATCATATTTTAGTATATATTAAAAAGTAGAAGAAATTGATTTTCTATGATACAGAACTAAAAAAATAAAATACATTTCAAATCTAATATATGTATATATGAATAAATGTTCGAAAATCGTAGGGATAATATTATTATCATGAGATGAATCGTCCCATTCAGATACTCCGCGAGATCGAGTACAGCAACAAGAAGCCCGCCTACTATCTCAACCGCGTCTTCAAGCTGACCTGCTCCGAGCTCAACGGACGATTCACCAGCAACGAATACGTGCAGACCGTAAATAACACGCTAGACTATCAGAGCGCCCGCCGATACAATTCTTAACATAATTTTTCACATAAGTTGACAACTCAGTTGAAATTTATACAATACGATATCGCATACATCCAATCGTACTCCTCCAAGCTCTGGACCATTTTGACCTCATTCGCAGTTGACCGTCGTACATCCGCGAGCGGCCGGAGATGCGCATGCGCAGCGACCCTCCGGGCTGGCCGACAAGCTGGACGTCGCGAGGGATAAGGTGCGTTTTTTACAACCGTCCTACTCGATCGGGAGTCCGAGACAACGAATGCTCGCTTTTAATATGATACGATATCGACTGTAACCCCCCCGCAGTCCCCGGCGGGCCCGGCGCAGGCGCCGCGCGCGTTCGCCGCGCACGCGCTGCGCTCGGCGCACGCGGCCGAGCTGCCCGCCGCGCGCCTGCTCGAGCTGCGCCCGCGCGACCGCGCCTCGGGTGAGTGCCGCCCGCCCCGCCCCGCCCCGCGCCGCGCCGCCCCGCCCCGCCCGCTCTACGACTGACTGCCCGCAGGCAACGTGGCCGTGCTGATGGGCGCCGTGTGCGTGGGCGCCGTGCTGGTGCTGGCGGCGCTGGGCGTGGCCCGCGCGCGGTCCCGCCCCCGCGCCCCGCCGCGCTCCCCGCGCGCGCCCGACGGCGAGATGGCGTGGGACGACTCGGCGCTCACCATCACCGTGAACCCCATGGAGGACTCGCCGGCCGGCGCGCGCGCGGCGGGCCCGGCGCCGGCCGACAGCTCGGACGGCGACTCGTGCTCCGAGTCCGACTCCGAGCACGGCGACTCCTCGGACGACGACGAGGAAGGTACGGACGACGACGATTTTTGTTATTTCCAACTTACTCGTTGCGCATTAACGAGCGTGATATTCGCGTCCATTTCAGTTGTAGCGGGCAAGCAGCACAAGTACAGGAACATCAGCCAGCTGGAGTGGGACAACAGCACGATGTAATGCGCCCGCCGACCGCACTCTCCCCTCTCCCTCTCGCCCGCGCACGCTCTCGCTCGCTCTCGCCCCCGACCGCCGCCGAGGACACCCCGGCCCGCACCGGACCGCACCGGACCGCACGGTCGGCTTCCGACGATGTAATATACTTGTGAGAAATATGGCAGCGTCCCGCAGCCGCGGGGCTCGACGGCGGTCGTGCCCGAGTAGCCGAGACCTTTCTTAGCACTCTTTTATAATGGAATTGATTTTGTAGACAAATCGAACACAGAATTTTCTAAACGCAGAACGTTTTATCTAAATTTATTAAGGAAAGGCACAAATTAGTTAATCTAAATCGCATACTTTGACCGACATCTGTCCCGACGAAAGTGAACTCTATCAATGAGGCGCAAGGTTCACATTGCAATCGTAGACGTGATCGTGGGTGTATTATAACTTATAAGTAAGTCTCAAAATTGATCATATCAAGTTTATACGTAACGAAATACGATTCCCTCGCTTGCTTTCGTAGACTCTCCGGAGTCGCTGGGCTCTGGTACTCTATCCGTACCTATGTATCAAACAGTAGTCGTTATGTCGTATGGAGTAAGATGAGTTTAGTGTTAAGCGATAAAGTACTATGTATTATATATCTAATATAAGACGCTTCGCCCGATCGTTTCATTCTGAACGCCGTTTCAACGGCCATCGTTCATTTAACGCATTTATTTAGTACAACGCGGACCGACGGTCTGCGCATTTTACGTGACGGTACAAACGATTCACTCGTAGATTAATGTTTTATGATAACGGAATGTCCACTCTCACCCTTTACGAGCTTCTCGAACGAATCGGCTTAAATGTATATTAGGCACAGAGTTATTTGAAAACAAATAGATGTACTATAAACTATACACTTACTTATACCGACGATGTCGTTAGGATCAGCAACTATATTGTATAACTACATATAATTATATATATATTTTGAATGCGTTAAGGGATTTTTACTAACAGTTAGGTACTAAGTGGCTACGTGTTAGTGTCGCGGGGAGCCGCTAGCGTAAGAGTAGATAAGTTTCATCCTTCGTTTCGGCCCGGGTCGTCCGTCTCTGTCGCACGCGAGGGCCCGCATCGCTCCGTCTCCCTCGGGGGTTTGCATATCAGGATAGTTTGCCATATTAGAATAGAGTCCGACTGTATGTACGTCTGTACGACCACTGAGCAATCTTTGTAACATAATCATTGGTGTATCCGTCTCTAGTTGACGTCGAGTGTTGTTCGTTCTATCTCTTTCTATCGGAGTTGGACTTTTGTGTATTCGCACGTTGATTTTTAGGTGTAGTCTGTTAGTGGGTCACGGTACCGTGAGATATCAAATATCGTAGCTTTGTTAACGATTTGTAATTTTTGACAAATTTATATAAATTTGAACCTTAGTGTATTGCAAAATGGTTTAAAATCATGAAATCAATTGTAAACGTTTGTCAGAAATACATTCGAGGTGACGTGACGTCTAACAGATTATACGTCAGTGCGGGTTGCGGTTAGGGATCGATAAGATATTGCGATGGCAGTTTACATTATTTTTTGTGCCATTTAAATATTTTTACAACTATATCTCTGCAAGATCCTAAACGCAACGCGCCATTTTGTTTTCTATTGGTTATTTCGTTGAGTTTGCTTTTTACTCGACAACCGTCCAATGACCATTTCCCATTTTTTTTTATAGTTTTTAAGATCTGACTTTAAATTTTGGCCACAACTCAAAATAATAGCACAAAATGCAGGAGTTTTGATTTTTTTTTTCAAATATGTATTATAAGGTAGCTACTTATTTTACTTTTATATGATTACATAATTAATGTTTTTTTTTCATTATTTTGTATTTTTGCGGTATTATTACTGTATACTTAGATATCTTCTTTGATGTATGAATTATTATATTTTAGCTAAAAATAAAGTTGGTTTAAAATAATTGATGTTTTATTTAAATACCTGTTTGTTCTGACTCAGGAATTAAATTGCATAATTTATTTACATGAATATTTAATATGTTTCAAAATGTGTGTACTAATTACTGGTGAAATAAGAAACTACCATTGCTTATTACGATTCACAATGATTACATTTTATTACAACGCTTTCGGAATCCACCAAAGCGATAAGTTAGAAATGTTCAGTCTAGACACGTGGGTTAGCAATGTGGATTTATCCTCTCACATTAAATGCTCTTTAGCCACAATTGACAACAGTAAAAGTAATTATAATAAAGCAGTTTTAAAATTATTATCTGAACGGGCAATTACAGAAATATATTCTTCATTTTATCAAGTGTTTACAGATGCTTCGAAAGATAACTCTGATATTGGTGTTGCTTTTTATGACCCCCAAGCTAATACATCGTCGACATAGAGTAGATACTAAGATATCAGGAATGTGTGCAGAGCTATTAGGCATTGTGGAGGTTTTATCATACTGGTGGTAGGGCTTTGTGCAAGTTCGTCTGCGTAGGTACCACCCACTCATCAGATATTCTACCGCAAAACAGCAATACTTGATATTGTTGTGTTCCGGTTTGAAAGGTGAGTGAGCTAGTGTAATTACAGGCACAAGGGACATAAAATCTTAGTTGCCAAGGTTGGTGGCGCATTGGCTATAAGCGATGGTTGACATTTCTTACAATGCCAATGTCTAAGGGCGTTTGGTGACCACTTACCATCAGGTGGCCCATATGCTCGTCCACCTTCCTATTCTATAAAAAAATATATCAGTTCTATAGAATGTGATGGATTTGTAATCCTATCAGATTCTAAAACTGCTCTCCAGCATGTGGCTCGGTCTACCTCGACCTTTCGAGGAACTCCGATAGCCTATAGCATCTTGAAATCTATTCTAAGTTTCTCTCGTCAAAATAAAAAAGTAATGTTACAGTAGATACCTGCTCATATTGGCATAGAAAATAATGAAAAGTTTGATATACTAGCAAAAGATGCAGCACGAAATGGTATTTTCTACCATTGCCTGCCATATTATTCGGAATTATTATATCTGGCTAAAAGCCAGATTGTACAAATTTTGGAGAGAGTGTTTTGATGAGCGATCGCATACTAAGGGGGTCTGGTACAGAACAATGCAGCCTGGCCTATGGAAAAGTCTTTGGTTTGATGGTGCCAATATGACCTGGTCAATTGTTACAGTTCTTCGACTTCATTCCGGACACATTCCATTAAATGTTGACGAGCCGGTTGGCGTGGTTGGTAGATACTTGCCTTTCACGCCGAAGGTTGTGGGTTCGATTCCCACCCAGGACAGACATTTGTGTGCATAAACATGTCTGTTTGTCTTGAGTCTGGGTGTAATTATCTATATAAGTATGCATTTACAAAAGAAAAGTAGTATATGTAGTATATCAGTTGTCTGGTTTCCATCGTACAAGCTCTGTACAAGCTTAATTTAGGATAAGATGGCCGTGTGTGAAAAATGTCCCACGATATTATTATTATTATTAAATAACTTTGGTATCCTTATGGATAAAACACCCTCACCTAATTGCAGTATATGTAATATCATAGAAGACACGTATCATGTAATAATGGAGTGTGCTCGAAACGAAGCTGATAGAATATTTTTTTTACGTTTAATTAATTATTGCGGAGAGGTGGGGTCATGTAACAGTGTCCTCGCTGACCCTACATCAGAACCAGCGAAAGTTTGTACAAGCTAGTGAATGATCTTATTAAGAATAGATGTAATTAAACAATGTGTAAAGTTTAATATTCTGTAAGCACTATGAGGGCGGCATTGTCTTAAAGAAAAAACCCTCTTTAAAATAAATGGAAAAAAAAGAATATTTAAATGTTTGTTTGATAGCTTCAAACACTAAAACGCTCCGAGTCTTTTTAGAGACAAAGATCTATCACGTAGTGTCACTTTCGTTTATCACAAAAAATAAATGACTGCTTGGACTCTCTCCGGCCGGTCGGTCGTGTGTTAATGCTGTCCCATTAGATAATGATATCAAAGGAATAGATTACAGTATAACGCTGCGCAGTTGGCTCGTCTCCGTTGAGATTGGTCAATCAATCAATCAATCAATCAACAGCCAATCGTTGTCCACTGCTGAACATAGGCCTCTCCCAAGGTGCGCAACTGGGGGCCTTTTTTTGGGCGCATCTGCCATTTAGGGAGGGGTTTGCCCATACTCGCCGCGCTGGGCAGGCGTGTTGGCGAGCGCAGTAGGGGGTAAGATGTTTATGGGAGGGGGGACGCTGCTGCCCATCCCCCCTTTTCCCCGTCCCTCAGTCGCCTCTTACGACACCCACGGGATGAGATTGGGGGAGTACTATTCTAAGCCGGTACTCCACGGCATGGTCGCCGGAACCGAAATCTATCAGGACCATATAATCAAACTTGCTTATCTATATTGTAAGGGGAACCATTCACAAGATCACAAGCCAATAAACAAATTTAATAATCCTTTATTCAAGCCGGACTATACGGGCACTTTTAAATCGCCATGTTACAGTATTAAATTAAACGTAACACTAAGCCGGTTCGGAACATTAACTCCCACCGAGAAGAACCGGCAAAAAACTCAGCAAATTAACTTTTTACCGTTTTTATAAAAGAGTTAATTAAATAAAATTAAAGTTATATATATCCTGTTTGTAAGTCAACAAATACTAACTCAACTATGGAATATTTCCGAGTTATACATATTTACTTTCTTACGATAACTATTCTTGTCTCATCTTTAAAGTGTACATTTTCAGTACAGTACAGTAACGGCTTGTTAATGTCCCACTGCTGGGCTAAGGCCTCCTCTCCCTTTTTAGGAGAATTTTTTTAGCTTATTCCACCACGCTGCTCCAATGCGGATTGGTAGAATTCGCATGTGGCAGAATTTCAATGAAATTAGACACATGCAGGTTTCCTCATGATGTTTTCCTTCACCGTCTAGCACGAGACGAATTATAAACACAAATTAAGCACATGAAAATTCAGTAGTGCTTGCTCAGATTTGAACCCACAATCATTGGTTAAGATTCACGCGTCCTAACCACTAGGCCATCTCGGCTTATGTATGTACATTTTCATGTGAACAAATAATAATCGACCACTCGATAGTAACCCTTTTCTCAAGCCGCATTCCAGTTTGCATTTTAGAATTTAAAATTGTAAATGTTTTATGTGCTTATACATTTATAGCACTGTATTATTATATAGAGAACGGAACAACTTCTCACAATCAACACAACCGACTACGACGACGACCACAAATAAATAATTATAATTTAATTGATATTTTGCTATAACGGCGCTTATTTTTATAACTGCGTAGGAGGTATTATAATGCACAAACGTTAGCGCAAACACAGACACAGCATTATCTAATACTTCGCTCTCATAATCCGGTGAGACGCAGGACCAACGGCTTTACGTGCTTTTTGTCTTTGCCTCACCTGTCGATCTTTTGTAATACACATATATATATCATAACGGGGAAAACTATCCATTTAATGGCACTTTACTTTAAGGTTACAGTTTCAAACTCAGTAATTTTTTTCATTCAATTATTGGCATACCTACTTCGTCTAAATTTTTGCCAACTCGTATCAATAAATTATTGTGAGGTGCTAAATCTAATTGTAATATAAACATCAATAGACTTACCTATATATACTTTAAACTTTTAAAAATAAAATTGATACATATAGGTACAATTGACAGTTATTATATTTTCTACGACCTTAGTTCGATGGAATTGTAAGATAGTTAGTTAAATGTATTAATGCTTAGCGCACTCTATTGGTCGCTATCGTTACTATAACATAGGACGAAAACTTTAATGTCCATTCCGCTAAAACTTAAAATTAAACTTCATTCAGCGCCATCTCTCGGCAGTAACTACTTATACTTGACACTACTTGGCAGCTGGCAACGTTCTGGACACCTATGCTCTATAATAGGAGGTTCACTTATAGACAAACTCTTTGTAACAATGACTTCCTAGCAATTAAATGTAATAACATTATGTATTAAGTAAGTGTGGACACTCCCGTACCTCGAAAAGCACGTAAAGCCGTTGGTCCTGCGCCTAAACTCTTTGCGGTCGTGTCGGATATTTCTCCGCTACAATGGCGCACGAATCAATGTTTTTTCTTGTTGCTCATTCTTCACAAATTAATTCAAAGAAAGTTTTTCTTTTAATTAGATAATGCAAGATGATAATTATTACAAACATAGTGATATTTCTATCCGTAGTACACGTAATATGCAGTAGAAATTATTTAAAAAAAAATTAGACAAATACTATAAAGTTTTTATATTAATAAATAAAAATATATTGGCGTAAAAACGCTAATACATATCCCCCATATTATGTGTACCTAAATCTAAATAATTATCGAATGTTTGTTTCAATTACTTACGTAATTTCGAGTAAGTATACCTAAATAAAACAATAATAATACCTAATACAAACAAACAAAAGTTGGAGGTCACTTTTTGATCAACCATAAACTTATGATGGAGTTATACATAAGTGTACTTACTTTATTTAAGATTACCAGTTTTGCTTTATATTCGCTCTTAGCAAACATACCTCTCTCGATTAAGAAAATCAAGCTTTATAATAGTAGAGTCGCGAAAACAAGTCACCGCACAGCTGTTCTGTGTAAAGAAATCAATGTTATTATAACTAGGTCAGCCGAACTCCACATTCGAGGCTTATATAAATGGTCGTAGAGCTATATACCTGTTCACCTAGTTATATCGCGGTACGAGTAGATACCTCGGGAATATTTTGTTCCTCGTTTCTCTGTAATAATTACTTCCTTAGTACTAATAGGTCAATAGCGAAGTACGATTCGTTATGAAACATAGTACAGACATATACACATCTAATGTAAGCTTATCAAATAAGAATAGGAACGACAGTATATCTCAAATTAAACTAGTTAGATTTGGTAGGGTAAGCAAAACAAATATTTATAAAAAAAGATTTATTCCCAGTATAGCCTATGTCATATTTACCATCATCCGCGCTTCTATCGAACATTAGATGATAATTTATGTACCTAAACTACTGCCCTGATCGTTATTTAAAGAAAAAAAATATATTACCAACATTTAAAATATGTAATTTTTTCTTGCTTACTGTACTCAAGTGCCGATTGACAGATCGAGGTCTTTGACGATCTTATTCGGATCATTGTATAATTCATTATTCCTTGATTTTGAGCATTAGGTAGGTATATCTATACCTAGTTAGTAATAAGCCTACTCTTTGATTCGCCGTTGACTCTATCAGTTACTTAGAAATATACAGTCTCCTCTTAACAAGAAGAATTGGAGCATACTTATAGTTTATTATAAGATCTTCTAACGCGAAGTGGTGGATAGACACGTGACAGAATTTTATCCAAAACATTCAGACCCTATATCTGATCTTTTCACTATGTTTTCTTTCACTTAAGAAAGAAAATATGTCAAGAAGACAAGTCGCTCGTAACTGTCACTGAGTCATCGCGATTATTTCTAGATACATACATATGAAAATAATAAAACACCGTAGTTGATAAAACAACGGTGTTTTTAAATTGTTAATTTAAAAAATAATAATACAATCGTATATTTAAAGAAAAAAATATTTGCTGTTTACTTTTTGATGAGACTACAGGTGTGGTTTTATTAACTACTATTTGATTTTTCATTTCGCGCCACAATAGAGTTACCCCCACCAAGTACATTCCTTCCAAGATATTTATGAAATATAAAACATAATCTTTATCTAAGTTGAATACCAGCCACATGATCTTGTTGTAGTGAGGTGAAACGATATCGAATCTATGTCAATATAATAATTAATTGTCATATAAAAAAAACATTAATACGAATTCTCTATCATTCTCTACTCTGCTCAAAACTGCGCAAACCTCATAAAACGTTTGCCAAACACGATGCATAATGTACGCGGCGAGACCCGCCTGGCGAGCGAGAGTAGGACGCAAATACAACGATGCCATAGAGCAGAGTGAGAGAAACGAAACAATAATAGAAATGCGCAACAGAACAGAGCGAGACGGCATCTCGTCGGTTGCGTAGAGATCGCTGTGAAGAGAGAGAGGGAAGGGCGGAGTTACCGCTTGAATTATTGAAGGCGTCGACCGTCGTTTGGGCTGCGAATGCCGGCTAAGGTGGGAGGGGGACCCGTTTGGGGGTGCGGAAAGGGCGCGGGTGTTTGCCAGGGCCACTTTTCGCGCGCCTTTCGCGGTCACAAATTTCGCGTCCGCGCAGCCATCTTGCTGCGTCAGTGCAATGACCGTGACGTGGTCGGATGCTCACTTGGTGCTAGTGTCTGTGATGGAAGAGTAGCTGGCAGGTTGGTGATCACCTTCATATTTAGTTACATCTTACTGTGCACGCTTTAGCTATTTTAATGTGTGTCAAATGCGAAGCAACCGTGGTACCACACCAGGTCACCAAGTATTAATCTCTAGTACCCACCTACCCTAATACGTATCGAGTTTTGATGCTCTACAATAATTACGCGTCGACAAGTGTGATAACCGTCTTATATATTTTACTACATAACATAAGGTACATATCTAAATCCACAACATAGTAATACAAGAATTGATAAAAAAAAAATCAATTCTATAGTTCTCGTTAAATAAATAGTGGGGTGAAGAACCTATCGAATAATACAAAAAATCTTTAAATTAACGAATACCTATTCTTTTACTATTACTCAGCTAATACACTGGTGTCTGTTGCTAGCTGAACCCTGAGACCGTTTTATATATTAGCAATTATAAAAAAATATATTTACCTATCAAATAACCAAGCTCGACTTCAAAAGTCTAATCAAAAATAATCTATGCTATACCTACTGATTTTATCTATAAATGAAAAAATAACGAAGTCTATCTCTATGTATGTCTTCTTGAAGACTTTTCTTGAAGACTAGTCTTGACTAATACATTGAACCGATCGTAATGAAATCTGACATAGGAATAGCTTGAAACCTGGATATAAATTCAGGCATCATAGACATAGGATTACAGATTTATGACTAGGCCTACAAGGCACCGGCATAATAGGTATATAGGCAGATATACAAGCATAAGGCATAATATATTATGTTTTTCTCCAGCAATGGTAAATAAAGTCAAGCTACAGTGAATAGGTATTAACGACTATTCGTTTCATTTATGTAGTTCTAAATTACCTTAAACTATTTAAATTAATTATATATAATATTGTTCTAATTCGTATATAAATTAATTGGAATTAAAACATATGTTTAAATATTTAAAAAGGTAACTAGATACCCACCGATAAAAAAAATAGAAAATAATCTAAAAAATATATTCTTAATTGTATCAGCAAAGAACATAACATAACCATTATTTAAGCGCAGTTAGACCAAGTGAATCTTAACTGAAAATTACTGGTTCAAACCCGGGCAAGACCATCGTGTGCTTTTGTGCTCAGAAATAAAAGATAACATTGTTAGGAAATCTGCAAGTCTGTGTCGGATGTAATTCTACCACATGCGTATCTACCAATCCTTAGCTTGATGAAACAAGAAATCACATAGTTATTACAAAAGATTTCAACGATACACCGCATGACCGCAATGTTAAAAATGGCATTATCGACATCCTTTCTAAAGCATAGGTCAAAATAGGCCAACGGGCAAATAACAAACATAAATCATCCTTTACATCGCCAATGCGCCACCAACCTTGGGAGCTAAGATGTTATGTCCCTTGTGCTTGCTCACTCAGCCTTCCAGCCAAAATGCCAACAACAATAATATTAGCAAGTATTGCTGTTTGGAGGTAGATATGAGTTGAGTGGGTGATTCCTGGAACCCAGACGGGCTTACATAAAACCCTACCACCAAGTCCTGTTCTGCTGGTCTGTTTTCCTGGGATCATCCCCGTTGGATGTGTCCGAGACACAGTGCCCACATCTCATATCAGGAAAACAATGTTAAAGGAACTGGAACTACGCGGAAAATGCTAGAACGAACCAACGGCGCAAATATTCTTCTCTAATTCCAAATGATACCTTTAAACTGATTTTAGTCTGTAGACCTTGGAGTGATAGTGCAAAAACATTTGTAAATTGTCATCTCATTGCCTTAACTGGGAGTGGGGCTGATTAATTTTTCGCACCGAGAATCGGAGTTGCGATTTAACGGGGAAATGTTGCCTAGCATTCTTGCCACCATTGCACGCGGTCATAACTTATGAAGTAGCTTTGGTAGATTTCAATTTTAAATTTCGCAAATTTGCTGCCGTAGGCATAACCTATAGCTATCCTATTTTATAGTCTCTCGGTTTAATTATTAAAATGTGTAATCGTTTATTGAATTCAACTTTGGTTCTTATTTGGTAATCTTTATGTATATTTATCTATATATTTCCATAAAATAAAAACCCAAAAATAATCTTATGAGGCCTATTTATTTTACTTAATAACGTAAAATAAATACTTATATTTCGTACTTAAACATTTTCTTTGGTCGTTTGATTTTTCACGGTGCTTACTGTATTTTTCTGGCTTATATATTGTAAATAGAAACGGAGCAGTATAAATAAATTATATACATTTAAATGGGCTATCACCCGCCGTGATTACAGTTATTTAATAACAAACGAAAGTATTTTTCCTTTGATATTTATATACTTAAGATGGTAGAACTTTATCCTACCGCCAAACATCAGTTTCACGGTTTAAAGGGTGAGCGCGCCAGTGTAATTACAGGCACAAGGGCCGTAACATCTTGGTTCCCATGGTTGCCGGTACATTTAGAGCGTGTATAATGGTTAACATACCAATGTTTATTGGGCAATAGTGATTTACCATGGTGGCTGATATGGTCCTATATAATTTTGATACTAACCTAGAAAATCGGCTACAAGACGAAACATTTACGTTATTGGATATAAACTGTAAGTCAGCTTCCATTTTTTCCAAAAGCATTAAAAGTAAAATTTTCAAAAACAGTACCTACCACACATTCCATAAACTTGACAATGCGCTCACAACAACAAGTGCAAGTCTGTGTGTCTAGTTTTAATTTTAATACCGAATACAACACTACAGACCTATCGCTGTTTGTTGGTATTATAATTGGTGACTTTCTACCTAAGGACATTGCACAGAATCTTGCCATGGGAAAAAAGCTATTCACTACATTGCTGGTATAATAATAATAATAAAAATCTTAATTTTAAAGGGCATCTAAAACAATTAAGTCAGAAACTCAGAAAACTTACATATATTTTCAAAAATATAAGACATACCGGTGACTGGACCCTCATCAAGACTGTTTATATATCATTATGTCAAAATTTAATAGCTTACTGTATAACTGTATGAGGTGGCTCTAACAAAACGCACATAATTGAAGTTGAAAGAGCTTAAAGAATGATACTTAAAGTAGCTCTCGTTAAGCCACGCATATTTCCTACTATAGACCTATATAGGGAAGCAAATGTTCTGCCCGTCAGAAAACTTTACATATTAAATATCATTTTTAAAAAAACACTCCATGATTAAGACCTCACTGATTGATATAGTTGACTTAAAAAGGTCCTATGAAGTATGTAAATCTGTGATGGTCAAAACTTTTTTTGCCCAAAAATTCTATGATTTTAAAGTAGCAAGGCTTTACAATAAATGAAATAAATTACTCTCTATTTCAAATTTACTAAAACGCGCATGTATAAGAAAATTAACTGACTGGCTTTTAAAACTAGATTATGAAGAGACAGAAAAATTATTAATAATACACAAGCAATTGTAGTAAAAAAGTAGCATGTACTAATTTAATCTACTCACCCATAGCATATACACATATACCCCCATACATATACACACATACATACACGACACACACACGCACACCTACACACCCATACACATAAAACTACATACACATGCGCTCACACGCACATATTCCCAAGCATACATTATCTTTTTATTTCTATTAGCATAAGTACTTATTACTAGATAATATATTGTAAAAGCTTCAGAGTTTCTCCTGTTTTCTATAAAATTAAATAAATAAATAGTTCCTTACCCAGAGGGGGAGCCAGAAGACCCTTAGTACAGGGCAAATTAGTTTGGGCTCCTGCCTCCCACATATAACTGTATTTATATATATATATATATATATATATATATATATATATATATATATATATATATATACATAAATACTGTATATAAATGTGAACATTATTGTCTGTGGGAGAGAATAAATAAATTTATCTTTATTTATTTATCTTAATGTGATTCATAAGCAATGTAAAAACTATGAAGCGGTAACATTAACTACCAACCGAGACCTTTTATATTGAAAATGTACAAAGTGCTGTATAAGACACATGAATCGCATTAAACCAACTCGTAACACATTAAATAGCAAATGTAGAGGGGAAGACAAATTATAAGATATAAGGATGATAACTGGATCATAAAGGAGTAGAAAAAGCATGCTTGGTCATGAGCATGATTCGATAGACTTCATTGGAAATAATTAAGTCACGTAAAATATTAATTAGCAAGTCAAGTCAAGCTATAGATTAATATTATAATAATTTGACGAGCCGGCCAACCACGCCTTGGTTGGTAGAACACTTGCCTTTCACGCCGAAGGTTGTGGGTTCGATTCCCACCCAGGACAGACATTTGTGTGCATGAACATGTCTGTTTGTCCTGAGTCTGGGTGTAATTATCTATATAAGTATGTATTTACAAAAAAAAAGTAGTATATGTAGTATATCAGTTGTCTGGTTTCCATAGCACAATCTTTGTACAAGCTTAATTTGGGATCAGATGGCCGTGTGTGAAAAATGTCCCAGGATATATTATTATTATTGTTATTACACGTGTCTCTTAATCACAATCATTCATTATTATTAGAAATGAATAGCAATAAAAATTCTTTGCCGAATCAAACTTCGATTTGGGATTATTCCCAGTTGATTGTTAAATAAGAAGATTCTCTCATCTAATACATAATATATTTACATTATACATAAGACACGTTTTCATCTTCACATCTATTCAAACTTGTACTTATTTCAATACTTGAAATTTGTACTTAGTTTGTACCTAGCTAATTAGATGTAGTTAGGTGTTTTTTCGTTAATAATAATGTCGTTACTAAAATGTAAAATAAACCTTGGTATAACTAGGATTAGTACCAATAAAAACTAACTATTGACTTAATCAAGCACGATACCAAATCACCATAAACATCGTAGACTAGACGACGTCTGCACCTGACGTCAAGTGTGATCAACTATAGGTTAGCTCTATAATAGCTCTCACCAGTATAAAAAAAGTATTCGTTAAACACGTTTTTACAAAAACTCTTTTAACACTTTCACTAATAGAGAGATTACCGCTCGACCAGACTTTACAATCCTTCAACAAAACGTGCTAAGCTCTATGGATATATTTGTACACAAAGTGCAAACACCGACAGGAACTACAACCGTATTCAACGAGTACACCGGACATTGCGTTCGAAAGTATAATTCAAATTTGGAAACTTTTTTCTTTGGAATCCTTCCAGCCATGCTTATTTCATGTTGTAAAATTGTGTTAAAAATATAAATACTTATATTAAAAGTAATACATCTCATTTAAAAAGCCCTTCTTGCGAAGTGTGTGTGTAATTTTGCTGATACGTATTGACAACAATACCCATGAAATCTATTATTTATATGATTTTTTTATAGTATAGATAGGTGAACGAACATATGGGCCACTTGATGGTGAGTGGTCCCCATAGACATTGGCATTGTAAGAAATGCTAACTATCGCTTACATCGTCAATGAGCCGCCAACCTTGGGAACTAAGATGTTATGTCCCTTGTACCTGTAATTATGAATACATAAATGAATACAAAAATACAATACTTTGGAATAAAGCTGTAGATATTAAATCTATTCTTATCATTCAAAAAAAGCTGTCTAATCTGTTTATAATCTTGGAACTCGAGACACCCTTCGGGAGATTTTAAGATTTAGCCTCAATCAATATAAAACAATAGTAGCTACGGTAAGCTTATTACATACAACAATATACAACAATATAATTAATAAATAAGTGTATAGTTAGTACTTATTGCTAGTTTATGTAAATACGGGATATATAATTTGTGTAGGTATCTATTTTTAGTTGACAGTGTATTTTATTTTAGTAAATACTTGGTATAGGTACCTACTTAACTGTTGAGCTTCTTGTCAGTACTTCTCAGTCAAGTCTAAATTCCGTACCAGTGGTACGCTTACAGTCAATTTAATTCTGTAACGTGAAGATTCAAGTGCTTAATTAGAACCTGCTTGAATAAAGTATAATTGGAATACATAAAACAAACGATGAGTCATCTTAATAAAAATATATTCTAAACAAGTAAGCTTTCCCAAAAGTCGAGAGGACCCAGTGGTTAGAACACGTGAATCTTAACCGATGATCGGGAGTTAAAACCCAGACCACTGAATTTTAATGTGCTTAAATTGTGTTAAATAATTCATCTCGTGCTTGACAGTGGAGGAAAACATTGCGAGGAACCCGCATGGGTCTAATTTCATTGGAATTCTACCACTTACGAATCCATCCGAAGAATCAGCTTCATACCTGCTTCTCGAACGGAGAGAGCGCTTAGCCCAGCAGTGGGACATTCATATAAATACTTTTAAGCTTTCACAAGCCCTGAATCGTCACTTTGGATATTAAATTAAACGAAGCCAAAGTATCGATTCGTACACATGACTCTACCGAGATGAATCGGCTACTACTTAGACTTAGATAACTAAGACTTTAAAAAATTAAGCGAGTCATATATACCAAAACTTCGCGACATTGTTATGTTTTGTAATAAAAGACCTCTTTAATAGACACAATTTCTTATCTATAAATCGATATAATAATACTAAAACCTTCCCATAAGCATATGAATTTCCCCAGAGACAGATTATTATAAAAATCGGTCGTATAGTCTGTAAAAAATCGCGCTCACAGGTACAAACATACGGCGGAACAGTTTATATTATAAAAGCGTTATTGATCGAAAACCGGCCATAAAACTACCCTTATATATGTATATACCGATAGATTAATTATTTTTTTTTTTTATTTCATTCTATTTTTAATTAAAAAATAAAACTTTATAAGGATCAATATGGCTATGTCTGCCATATCACATCACGTCACGAATATAATATGCTTCAATTAAATCTCCGTTCAGCGCTTTCACAGTAGTTAAACAAATTGTAAAGAGACATTATTTATCCGACACTAATCTAATAACCTGCGCCCTCCGCCCTCGGCCCTCCCGACAACCCTCCCACCGAACATCAGGTGTTAATGGGAACAGATTAGCACGTCATTAAATACGCTCTTTATTATTGGTTTTGCCTGTGACATTTACTGCGTTGATTTTGGAATGTATTTGTTCGATGTCAATTAAATTATAAAAGGTCTGATGTATTTCTTTCTGGTTCGTAAGAACTAGTCTCAAAAGATAAGCAAACTGGCAGAAATATTAAAAATATTTTAGATTGTTTAAGTGATCATTATTTCTTTATTATTAATGCTATATTTACATATACATAATATATGTACTATATAGTACTGCTCCTGAAATGTCGATTATGATTATGCGTGGAACCAAAAACATGCAGACACGAAACTCAGTCGAATAATAAAAAAATATATACAAGGCGGATGACACGTCTGTGGAAATTTCAAAGGTTAAAAAAAACAACTATCTAGATAATCAATCGAGTGCCTTAGGGGTTGATAACTCAAAGTTGAAAAGCATCGCAATATCGGGTAGTTAGGCTAATAGAAGGGGTGACAGACACAAACACAATGGCGGAGGTGTTGAGATGGGGGCGGATTAAATTAGCTCGCTTTGATGGACAATTCTATTGCTGACGGTCAAGTTTTAAAGGTTCATTTTAATTTATGTGAAATGTCTATATATTGCTTATCATTTTACGATCCAATAGGAAGAACTGGCTTAATAATAATAAGATAAAATTTATTTGAAACAAACAAAGAACAATTAATAGTGCCTATATACCATATAGTATAAAATATTATAAAGTGAATAAAAATATTTTAAAAACAATGTCTGTAGTCGTGGCGCGTCGCGTTTAAACATGTACTCTACCTATCTCATTTTAGGTTAGTGAATAGTTATTTTTCTGTAAAGACTTTCTCAGTAGCGGCCAGAGCTCGGAGGTTGATAATATTGACTCTTTCGTGCCTCAGAGAGCACGCTAAGATGTCGGTCCTGTGCCTGAACACCTTGCGGTCATTTCGGTTTTGTTTTTCCATCGGGTAAGTGTGGGATTAGAGAACTCACTTGTGTTGCACACATCTGTGCCCTAATATATTATGTCTCGCACAGTAGACTAATCTCTCTTGAGAAGTGCCCCTGTCGTTCAAGTCGGTCAAGAGAATGTTCTCTTGACCGAGTTGAGGAATTATTATGTTAATGTTAACATCATAATTCCTCAACATTTTACTTAAAATCCTCATTCGTATATCAGTATTTGTGTTTTTTACAATTCTTCATAATTATATTAATTAAGCAGTTCGTTGAATAAATATACATTTCACTTCAACAGAATCCAACGTCACACAAATATAACGAAAATGTGAAACTTAAGTAAATGTTTGGATAACAGACTTTTTGCTAAACAATTTGAGTTTCTTCCTTATTCTTGACGGTAGAATCTGCATCCAATTTACCATATTATTTGTTTTTCTTGAATGTTTAAAAATATATTTTAATTTTATTGACATCGATTTCCAAATGAACGAACTACACATATATTAAAAAAAGGAAATGAATGACTTATGGCATTATAAAACAAATTATTATTATATTATTATTTAAACAAAGCTGTATCTTCTTCTTTCGAATGTCAAGTCAATAATGACAGATCGGGAAAAACAAGCGAGTGAGTATGTAGCTATGTATAATAAACCAATTTTTCGTACCCTTAACTATCTGAGATGAGCCTCGCCCCACCCCTCTCTCCTCTCGGGGTTTAATGTCGAGCGACAAATATTTGTTCCTTGTAATTGGTCTGCGGTTCGATACCCGGGGGTAAATATAACGTCGGAGTAATCCGTAAATCGAAATATAAGCTCAGTGTTGCTATCGTAATTAATTATTTCATAGTTTATTGTTTATAAACTTATTTATAAGCTTTGGTTTATTTATCTAAATTATTTGTAAAGTATAATATCTAAGGTAATGGATATAAGTAAGTATAAGAAAATAATGAATAGTATCTACATTACTTACTGGTGGTAGGGCATTGTGCAAGCTCGTCTGGGTAGGTACCACCCACTCATCAGATATTCTACCGCAAAACAGCAATACTTGATATTGTTGTGTTCCGGTTTGAAGGGTGAGTGAGCCAGTGTAATTAGAGGCGCAAGGGACATAAAATCTTAGTTCCCAAGGTTGGTGGCGCATTGGCTATAAGCGATGATTGACATTTCTTACAATGCCAATGTCTAAGGGCGTTTGGTGACCACTTACCATCAGGTGGCCCATATGCTCGTCCACCTTCCTTTTCTATAAAAAAAAAGAAAAACATATATCTAATATAATAAAGCTAAAGTAATCTGTTTGAACGCACTAATCTCTAGAACTAGCAGTCGAATTCGAATTTGTTTTTGTATTTAATAGCCCAACAGTGCAGCCGTAGCCTTATAATTACAATAACAAAAATACAGTAAAAAAATAAAAAAAATACCAATGTAAATAATTAATATATGGTGGTAGTAGCTGCTACCTACGGCGACATAACGTGTGGTGACGAGTGACCAAAACTTATGGGTTATTAAATTTTTTTCATGCCTATCGTAACCAAAATGTCAATATTCCTCTAGCTTATATTTTGAATGCTATAAATTAAATCCACTTCGCCTATCTCTCAAGGGCTATTCAACCGTTGTCACTTAAACTGGATGCGAGCTTCCGACGGAAGTGTGGCTTGGATTTAAATCACGTCAATTCGTGGTGAAAAAAATGAATCTGTCAAATCATATTTCACTAAACTCTTCCCGACGTCACACAGATAAACGTAGATTTTTTTTTTCATTTTGCCTTTAAATAATGATATAATTAATAAATATTATAATAGAAACCGTATAAATTAAACCCTTAATAAAGGGTATTTTGTTGAAAATTTCTCAGCAGCAGCCCTAAGTCTATTAATTGCCAGTTTATATACTCCCGTGCCTCGGAAAGCACGTAAAGGCTTTGTTTGTGTACATGTATTATATGTCGTTACATAGATAATTAATTGCCGTACGACTGTATTTGTATATCGTAATATTTCTTTTTGTTGAATCATATGAATTCAATGCCTCTAGGCAACCTTCCATACTATTATGATATAAACCTTCATGCTACTGCAAAATTATACTCCGAAATGCGACACGCATTTTAATTCTCGACCAATGATATCATTTCAATTCAAGGTCGAATTTGTCGTCTGAACTCCTCTTTCCATTGGAACTAATTGGAAGCGTTAATTTGTATTATACACGAGTGTTTATAAAGAATATGATTCTCATAAAAACATGTATAGAACCCGATCATTACGTCGCGCACCGACGAAGGGTCGTCGAACACTTGACGTCAGTCGCCCCGACAGCTCGCGACGGGCTCATTACCGCGGACCGAGCGAGACCCCATCGCTGTCACGAACATTTCTTAATCGGGTGTGAATGTTTTCTGATCTGTGATGGGATAAGTCGAGATGGCCCAGTGGTAAGAACGCGTGAATCTTAACCGATCATCGTGGGTTCAAACCCGGGCAAGCACCTCTGAATTTACATGTGCTTAATTTCTTATTATAATTCATCTCGTGCTTTTCGGTGAAGGAAAACATCGTGAGGAAACCTGCATGTGTCTAATTTCATCGAAATTCTGCCACATGTGTTTTCCACCAACCCGCACTGGAGCAGCGTGGTGGAATAAGCTCCAAACCTTCCCCTCAAAAAGGGAGAGGAGGCCTTAGCCCAGCAGTGGGACATTTACAGGCTGTTACTGATGGGATTTGTCAAATTTTGGATAAATTGTTTGTTTTAATGATCCCTAGAAAAATATAAATTTAATTTATGATTCATACGATACATTTTATTTAGAAGATTGTTAAGCCTCTCTGTCTATCTGTTGCTTTTTTAAATGAACCTAACTTTGTAGAAATTTAGTATGAAACAACCTTGAAACTAAAGGAAGGACACAGGCTTATTTTTATATTTTTTAAATTTGAGCGAGTCCGCGGACGAATACTAGTTAAATGTAAAAATAGTATAGTAAAATAAAAGTATTATTTATTTGGATTAACATTCAATTATATGAAGGGTGGTAGGGCTTTGTGCAAGCTCGTCTGGGTAGGTACCACCCACTCATCAGATATTCTACCGCAAAACAGCAATACTTGATATTGTTGTGTTCCGGTTTGAAGGGTGAGTGAGCCAGTGTAATTACAGGCACAAGGGACATAAAATCTTAGTTCCCAAGGTTGGTGGCGCATTGGCTATAAGCGATGGTTGACATTTCTTACAATGCCAATGTCTAAGGGCGTTTGGTGACCACTTACCATCAGGTGGCCCATATGCTCGTCCACCTTCCTATTCTATAAAAAAAAAAAAAAAAGGGCACAAAAACTTATAGACATATGAAAGTGTAATATTTTTGATATTTCCGAACCGAAAGCGCATTTCGAATCACAATAAACACTCATTACAAGCGAAATAGAAATGGAAATGTCAACGTATCAACGACCAATAAACAATTTGCGGCTTACAGTCACACAAATACATCACCCCATAATTTTTCCATTACGGTATAATACGACCATGCTACGTTGACCCTTGAATTTGATATACGTCTGTTAGAAATTTGGATAAAGTTAGATTGGTCTGCATAATGGTCGTTAAATACGAAATCTGGCAACATCTACAAAACTTTGAATGGAATTATTATTTATATTTTTATTTATAAGGCCTCTATATGCTGTAGCCGAAAATGTTGGTAACAAACGCAGAGCCGGTGATTATGGGTTTTGAACACAAATTCACACATTGTCAAAGTATAGGATAATCATTATGTGAGCGTGTGTAGGCGGCCTTATATAAAGCGGTAGCTTTTCTTTTGTTTACAGAATTTAATTACTATTAGGATATAAAATTGCAAGTGTTGAAATTTTGAGGAAAGCATATATATTGTAACCATGTATATCATATCTGAGAATAAGTAGTACAAATATACTTACTGATGACAGACCTGGTCATCTCATTGCATACGTACAACTTTCTGCTGGCTAACATTCCTAATATTTTGCTATTTATTTAATAATTAGGGGTGCTCGCGTTACCTCTGTATTTAGCGTGTCTGTACTGCTTAACTCCTTAGGGCCGTAGCTTTAAGTTATCAAGCCTATATCCACCTTAATAAACGTTCTATCTAGGGAGAGGATAATAATTCACATCGGCCAGGTTCCTGAGATGAAAGCGTACAAACAAACACAATTTCGCTCCCGTGGGTCGTAGCGTGATATAGTCTACAAACTTTGTCAATAAATTCTCTCTTTAATATTATTCCTATCGGCAAGATAGATTGGAATATTCCATAGTAACATATTTATTTCTCTATTTTAACGAACAAATTCATCAATATCAAATGTTGAGTCCATAAAAGCAAAAATAATTCGTGTTTATTCTCACTTGTAATTGATGTCAGAGCCATACTTCAGGGAGACCTCACTAAGCTGCAGTAATCGCCAAAACCGTATTACGAAGTATTGAGAAAGGGATGCATATAGAGCTAAACGATTGCTAGAGAGAGACAGCTCATTAATTACATTGTAATGGTGTTACGCGTGTCAAAGTTATACAAATAATTCCCCTTATTCGTTGGAATATCAATTGCCAACAATAATTTTTTTTATAAATATTGTGTTTGTATATTTGTTAATAAGAAATAATAATCCGTACCTTTATAAGCAAACAAAAATGTATGTACAAACAAACTACAATAGAATTTAAAAAAATGCTATAAACTTATTAACGGAAGAAATAATTAAGATGAAGGTAGGTACTCGCGGCGTGTGTAAGTCCGTCTGGTACATCTACCCTGTCATCATACTAATCAGATATTCTACCGTCAAAAAGTAATACTTAGTACTTTTACGTTCCGGTTTGAATGGTAAGGATAATATCTTAGTTCCCAAAGTTGGTGGCGCATTGTCATATAAAGAATGGTTAATATTTCTTACTTATTGCGGTGAAGACCACTTACCATCAGGTGGCCATTTCCCCGTGTCCCCTATTTTATGTAAAGAAGAAACATTATTACTCGCTGCACTTCTTTCATTTGATAACAGTTTACAGGTAGTATTAAGTAATTTAACACTGATATTGAAAACCATAAAGAAAAACTGGTATCAGAAATATTTTAGGAAAATACATTTCAAAATCTAACACATTCCATTGACAGAAGTAATGATGAAAAAAACGTACATTTAAATATTTTATTGGATATGCTAATAGATCTGCTATTTTTTTCCATTGCAAATTCCAATTCCTTATTTAAAACTTGTTTATTTACAACAAAACACCGTTCCTCTTAACTATTTATTTTTAATGTTTCTTCTAAACTTCCTTTCTTTCACCTGCCATTGGAATAGGCTATACGTCGAGTGGGATGCATCCCGGTATTTCCCAAGCGGGTGCGGTTAACGATCACCATTAATGATGTCTTGTGCTGACAGACGTCAAACCCAACGTCACGTCACAGCGTCACGTCTGACGTCATGCCAAGACCACTGAACAAAGAGATTACGTTTTGTAAATTGATAACAAGAACAAAGCAAGCTTACTATTGGTATATAATGACAAAATTATAATAAACATGTGTAAATGCGATTAAATCATTATATTCATTATTTTTAATGTTAGTTTGAGTTATATAGAACTAGTGGTAGAGCTGTGTGCAAGCTTGTCTGGGTAGGTACCACCCACTCATCAGATATTCTACCGCAAAACAGCAATACTTGATATTGTTGTGTTCCGGTTTGAAGGGTGAGTGAGCCAGTGTAATTACAGGCACAACGGACATAACATCTTAGTTCCCAAGGTTGGTGGCGCATCGGCTATAAGCGATGGTTGACATTTCTTACAATGCCAATGTCTAAGGGCGTTTGGTGACCACTTACCATCAGGTGGCCCATATGCTCGTCCACCTTCCTATTCTATAAAAAAAAAAAAAAATGTAAATTTTCGGCAATTTAGTTTACTCCTGTCATAAATATGCAAGTTTTTTATATTGTTATTAAAAAAAATTATACTGTTATTAAAAACACGAACACCTCAACTTTGGTACTTAGTTTAATTTACAGATTAATGTAACTTCAACTTAAAAGCCTACACAATAAAGAAAAAAATCAGTTGAATTTGATATTCCATATTAACCCTACGGAAGCTGAGGTGAAGAGCTGCATCAAAGAATAACAAAATTACTTTTGTTTCCATTTAATATTATGCTTTATTGTCTTGGCTTAAAGTAGATTTTTGTTCAACAATAATTAAAAGTGATGTGCCTAATCAGTTATCTCGTGACTTGAGAGGCTGTGAGAGATTAGATGCGATCGTTACGGATAAGGCGCGGTTTACACGATAAGTGTAATTATGATATTGACTGAGATTAGCTTCCGAAGAGTAAGCTTATTTCATAATGTGATCTCCTGATAACGTTCTAGTGGGTTTGCATCGTGCAACTCTACTAAACTGTGGAGGGAGGGGGATGAGACGGGTAATATTATTATCATATTAGAAACACTAGTGAAGATAGAACAATTAAATCACAAAGTATATAAATATATATAATAATAATAATGTCCTCCAGACCGATTTCGGCCACGGCGGCCAATCTCAAGAGAGATTAGCCAACTACGCAGGAGATATTTTAGTGCACAAGTTTGTGCGCAAACACACACTCTCTTTTCTCTACCTCTCATAATCCGAAGAGATAGCAATCCGACACGATCGGGAAGTTCAGACGCAGAACCAACCAACTTTACGTGCTTTCCGAGGCACGGTAATATACACACTTCCAACTTCCAAACTCCGGGATGCTACTGAGAATTTTCTGACAGAAAAACCCAATAACTTTTTATTGGGCCGACCTGGGAATTGAACCCAGGACCTCCGGGTCTGAGGCCTTACATCAAGCCACTAGAGCAACGAGACAGTAAATTATAAAAATTACATTATAACAGACACATATTAGACACGTTTTATATCTACATAAAAAAGTTTTTGTACTTAGAATGTTACTGTATGTTTGTTACTCAATCAAGCCCGATAGTGCGGAAATGTAATAAAAAGTTGTCACACATGCGCTCTACGTCGCGGTAGAGTTTGGTCACGAGCTGACTAGGAGATTCACACGCCCTCCAATGCCGGATACGAAATTGTTCTTCTTCTATCTTTATATAATTTTCTTGTTTTAATTTCTACTGCTATGCTGCGAACACACACACAAACGAACAACGTTCGCACAAAAGGGTTTAATTGCGGTTAAACACCGAACATAACTAATATATAAAATTAATATTACTAAAATTTATTTAACGCCGATCATAAGGCTTGTTTAAAGACTTATTTTCATACCTTATTTCTATTATATTAATTATTATATATTAATCGACAAACACAAAATAGTTCAATATATTTTCTCAATATCTCAATTTCATATATTTATGTTTTCCTAAAAATTAATTCGGGAACTCTACTTTTTTATAAGCGAGCAAGGACCGTGGGGCCTGCGAACGTTTCGCAAAACAATAGTCAATATTAATATGAAATCTAAAGAAATTTAAGCTTTCACAATAAGCACCGTTAACCATCAAACGTTTGAATTAAATGAGGTACTTATTACGACTAACAAAAGTCGCCGGTCTGCCTCGCTATTGTGTCGACTCACACGAGCTCACATTGTTGTGTCAACAGTACACCTGGCTTTACTTCACGGTACTACTAGAGGGTCGGATGAAAGCTGTTCCTCGTCTGTAACCTACATAACTTTAATTTATTTTTAAGTGTTTTACTTTGATATTCATCATTATTGTATTAATGTTTAATTATAAAAGTATTGCGTAAATGTTTGAAGCTAATTTTCTTAAAACACATTTTAAAATATAAGAGATTATGTTACCAATGTAACATTAAATACAATATATAAATATTGGTTTTTTTTTTTTTTTTTATAGTAAAGGAAGGCGGACGAGCATATGGCCACCTGATGGTAAGTGGTCACCAACGCTCTTAGACATTGGCATTGTAAGAAATGTCAACCATCGCTTACATATCCAATGCGCCACCAACCTTGGGAACTAAGATTTTATGTCCCTTGTGCCTGTAATTACACTGGCTCACTCACCCTTCAAACCGGAACACAACAATATCAAGTATTGCTGTTTTGCGGTAGAATATCTGATGAGTGGGTGGTACCTACCCAGACGAGCTTGCACAAAGCCCTACCACCAGTAAGAAACCTTATTATTTTTATTTTTTTTGAGTAGGCGGACTGGAAACCACCTTATGGTAAGAGCGCCATCAATGCGCTACCAACCTTGGGAACTAAGAAAATATGCCCTTGTGCCTGTAATCACACTGGCTCTCTTACCTTCAAACTGCAACGCAACAATATTGAGCAGCGTTGTTAATCGGTATAAAAAATGAAAAGTGGCTGGAGCCTAACCTGACGGGCTTGCACAATGCAGCAAAAACATCTCAAATTGATGATAAAAATAAATGAGCCCTACATCTAAATATAATAACTCGAGACATATTTTTGTCAAAAGACGATTTAATATTTTACTTAAAGAAAACACTACCAACTACACAAGACAATTGTGGAAATCTATAGGCAGAATATCTATGATTAGATACTCTAAAATCTACACGATTGTTATTCACACGAGCGTGATCTGGCTGTCTATAGCCAGCAGATATTACCTTCATGTTGTGGAGAGCATGTCAATATTTCAATTAATAAACATTATTCTGAAATAAAAAAGCAACAATACAATTTGCTTATTTATATTTAACACAGGCTTTATATGTGCTACTAATTTTACAAAAAAAAATATCTACTGTTGAGGAGAAGCTTAGAGCTCCACCACGCTGCTCCACATTGTATTGTACTTGATGTAGAATTACATAAGACAAGTTTGATTTGGATGTTTTCCGTTTAGTTTAATTTAGTTTTAAAAACACAAACAGGTAAGTGAAAAGTCAGTGGTGTTTCCCTGGAATTGCGTTAACATCTCTCGCCACAAAGCCATTCTTTTAATTTATTTTAGTTGACAATATTCGAGTAGAATTTATAAATGTTGTGTGTTTTATTAATATACATTTTTTTGCCGGTTCTTCTCGGTAGAATCTACATTCCAAAACAGTGTGTACTTTATATTTAATTTATTTTTGTAAAAAAAAGATTTAAAGTTATTGCGGGGGCCGACTTAAATAAAGTATATTAATTTGATAGTTCAGATACGATAAATCGACTTTACGTTTTAAAAGATATCGTGAAAAAATGCTTATTAATTACCAGTGTGAATGAGGTTACCCTCCCACATAGTATTGATGTCCACACGACCACGAACATCGCTCGGTAAACCCCCGCCGCGCCGACCAATTAAATTGCCTCAAACAATAAAACCAGCCGGCGGATACAGTGCATATTGCTTACGTTACGATTTAAGCTGCTTGTTTTAATTGAACGGTACTTTTTAAGGGATGATTACTGAGCGATATTGATTTAAATTGTCTTGACGCATGATGTCTTGATTTCAATTAAGAAAAGATTAATTTTTCGGAATTACAATTTAACCGGAAAATGCTGCTTGCATTCTTGACACCATACCACGCGATCACAAGTCATGATCAGTCATCAGACAATGGCTATTTTTAATGTTTGCTTGTTTTTACTAATTATGGTCATCGATACTAATAATTCTTATGTAAATATTTTTTATAATTATATAACATATAATTAAAGGGTCATTTAACTCCTCTGCTAAACGCAACCTCATCCTCTTTTGGGAAGCTGGTTTGTAGCTTATTTCACCACGCCGCTCCAATGCGGATTGGGGGATTATGTATAATTTAATAAATATTAATTTTGTTCAAATAAAGTATATCAATATTGACTTCATATGTGAATGTTCTGAAATGGGAAAACCTAATTTAGCCGATTCAATTCTTACTATATTGACGCTTTTAGCATATTTCAATTAACATTTAGTTTGTAGTTTCACCGATCGACGAATCGAAGTGGAATGCATTTTTGCACCAAACAAACATGCCTCCTTCCTTAATTAGTAGCAAAAGTGGAGTTCGGGTTTGAATACGCATTGAAGGGTCCTTTTCCATTTCGTGCTATTCACAAAACGCAATCCGAACGAATGTTTGCAAACGATTTCTCCACAAAGGCGCCGCGACAAATCGAAAAGGGTACACCCCTTGCAATTTACTTAAAACAAGCGACACGCTTTATGTCCTAACCGCTCCCACAATAGAACACTCTCGCGCGATTGAGACGCCTCCGACTGACTACAACTAAAAGTATTATTCTCTCTCCGCAGGTACTTGTCGCGAGAATGCAGCCGTTTCAATCGTCAGCCCGCCCCGAGGGCCCGAGGGAGTCGTCCCCCGAGAGGGCCAAATCCCCCGATACACCCACGGCACCAGTCCTGAATTTCTCCATAGCTCGGCTTATGGAACCAGACAGGAAGAAGTCAGTGAGTCCGGAACTACCACCACCGCCTGGTTTCTTGTCATATGGGGCGCATTTACTGGATTCAGCGTTCAAACAGTACATACCGGCAGCGAGACGACAGCTGGTATCACATTACCCGTTACTGTATTACGGTCCAGATCTAGTTTCATTGACATACGCCCATCAGCTGCACTTGCCCAGACCTCCACCGGTGCAATCTCCTGTGCAACGACCACCGAGTCCACGCGCTCCAGCGGCCGATCACGCTGTGTCTTCGACGACCGGTCCAACACCGTCTCCAGCGAAAAGCAAGAGCTTCGCCTGTGGCGATTGTGGAAAAGTATTCAATGCTCATTATAATCTAACAAGGCACATGCCCGTTCACACTGGAGCGAGACCGTTCGTCTGCAAAATCTGTGGAAAGGGGTTCAGACAGGCGTCAACATTGTGCCGACATAAAATCATTCACACCTCTGAGAAACCTCACAAATGTCTCACTTGTGGGAAGGCGTTCAACCGTTCCTCGACTCTAAACACTCACGCTCGAATCCACGCGGGCTATAAACCCTTCGTTTGTGAGTTCTGCGGGAAAGGGTTCCATCAGAAAGGTAACTACAAGAACCACAGGCTCACTCACAGCGGTGAAAAAGCTTACAAATGTAACATTTGCAACAAAGCCTTTCACCAGATATATAACCTAACTTTTCACATGCACACACACAACGAAAGAAAACCGTTTACGTGCAGTATATGCGCTAAGGGATTCTGCAGAAACTTTGATCTCAAGAAACACACGCGAAAGCTCCACATGGGCGCTGGCAGTTCAAATAATGACTCCTCACTAGACACGCAGGACGAGTCGACCCAAGAGGCGACCACGAGTCCAAGCGACGAAGCGAGCCGAGCTGCCTTTAGACCGTTCATAGGGACTTCGTATCCTCGGATCCTGGACCCCGCTAGGATGACAGCTCCTAACACGTTCTTCTCCAAGCTCTTGTGACCCGAGAACTATTTCAAGGGTTACAACGAAACAAAGGAATAAGCGAATTGATAGTGGATTTGATATAATTATTATCATCAGATGATATCCTCGTATAGTCAAAAATATTTATATTTGTAAATATTTTAAAAATATCAGTAGATATTTAAGATATTTATATAGTTACGAAATGCATGTTGTTCTTAAATAACTTAGATTTCTCAGTTGACAGGCGACATTATCGAATGTTCCTTATCGCATAAACATTTAACAAAACTAACGCATTTATTGTGAATTATATTTAGAAAAAAATAGTATAATAATTGTGATAGTAAATATTGTAAATAATAAATCATTGTACATATTTTCATAATTAGTAAATTTTTAAATACTTCGATGTTTTGTAGAAGTAAAAATCCATGTCAGTAGACAATCGCCATATTTATAATCTTATCACTTAACGAAGCAGAATTTGAATTCTTAAATCAAGCATGTTTCAAATAACTACTTATAGGCTATATTACCTTTGTAGTGTTATCGTATTTCCTGTAAAGCTTAGAAGGTAGAAAGATATTTGATAACTGTAATTTTGTGATTGAATATTAATGAATATTTAAGTTAAAATCGTATCGGAAGTGCTATTCTGTAAGAACTCACTTTGTATTTCAACAGTGAAATGTTGTACACAACGGTGATACACTTTTTCGATATATTTTCAATGTTATAATTACTATAGTCAAAGTCGCATGTAACTTTCTGACATTCCTTAATTGTGATCTGTCGTGAATTTCGAGTTTAGTTTTTACAGAATAGCTCCTCAGAAATGATGACGCTTTTAAGCGCGACACACACTATTTAGATACTATATTTTTCATTATTTACTAAGATGAAGTTACGAAATACGTGTAATTGTATACGTTTTGATGCTATAATAAACTTCCAAATATTGAGATAATAAGTTAAATGGATATTACCTCGTGTGTGTTGTTCGATTCTCGAAGTCGATTTCTCGAAATTCGATGATCGAAAATCGAATTGAAAAGGAGATATTTCATTTTAAGATAAATAATAGTAGTTTCATAGTGTGTGATTCGTTTAAGGCCTCTAAAAACTCGAGGGTTAAGTTCAGCTGCGTCACCATTTCAAATTATTTGAATTTGAATATTACACAACCCCCTAGTGTGGATTAACCCGTAATTACTACATATTATGTAATTTAATACATGGTGTTCTGCTTTCTCAATAAAACATAGTTCTTGATAGTTCTAAATGTTGTAACGCGATTTACAGCAAAACTATTCTGTAAGAACTAAATTTGAGATTCGATTTTCGTCCTAATAGAAATATGTTGGAAACTGACTTGCAGCCCAAAAACGAACCTCCGATTACGAGTTCAGAGCGATCCATTAATACAAGATCAAGATCGATTTTAACGTGCATCTTAAGATCTGCAATAATTTATAGTTATTATAATAACAACAACAACAACTTCGTCTAAGAATACTCCCAAAAGATTATAGACCAATCTTTCCTCTTCCGTGTGATCTGTTTTGGCAGTCTGCAATATGAATGCGATTTGTATGACTAATTGATATCTAGACTTTAAGAACTTTAAAACTTTATTGAATTATATTCGTTATAAAACATTATTAGAATGTAAAAAACTATATATAAAACAAATTAAATTTTGCATATATGTCTTGGAATGGTACATTTGATAGAGTAAAAGATTTTATTTCACATAACTTATTAGTATGATTGGGTAAGATCTAGTAACTTAACTTAAAAACCAAGCCAGCCCTGATCAAATGACTTATAATATACAACATTTTTTTAGTTATATAGATTAAATAAAATCTTGTTCTTTTTTGATGCAAGTATCGTTAAAATACACACTAGTCTATGTCGCATTACAATAATGTTTCACGATCGAATGCGACGTCGAGTGTCTAGTTTGTTCTTACATAATAGCTCCAGTGGTTATCATGTACTGCGAGTTCACCTAGTATAGAATAGATGTAAGCTGTAGAGTGAGTGTACATATTGTTAATATCCGACGTCCGCAATCCGCAGTCCGCAATATGAGTGTATCGACATATATTATCGAGATTATAATAACTATTATAAAAAATATTGTCATTTTATTTCATTATCTTTTAAATTGCAAAAAAATTGTTTGAGTGTTTTCGTTATGAGTGATATACATAGGTGATATTATATCCCGTAGGAGTAAAAATACAAAGCAATAATTCATTGGTTTTAAAAATATGACAATTGTATCTGTTTTATACAAAACACAGCGTATTTTATAATTTTTTTTATTTAAGGCAGACTGATATATGGAGCACCTGATGGTAAGTGGTCTGGGTCTGGTCTGGGTGGCCCCTCTGGGTAATAATAAATATTACCCAGAGGGGCTTGCACAAAGCCCTACCACCAAAGAATATGAAGGTCGTTAGTATATAAACACTGTTTCAGATAGAACCCTTACCACGTTCGGACATTTAGGTAATACTTTCTCAAAATATCTATATTAAATATTATTACCTTGGTTATCAAAATATTTCGTTATAAAACGGTTTCTCCGCGACCCCTGATTACCGTCGCAGTGGGAGGCGCGGAGTGCGCCGCAGTGCCACTGTCTCGCTGCTCTTTGTCAACTGAACAGTCAAATTACAGCCTTGAGCCGCCCTTGAACGAAGGGCAGACGTTCTTAACCGTAGGACTTGAGTGAAAGTCTACAAAAATAAAAATTCCCTACTTATTATATAAATATACAAACATTTATATTGATAATTTTATCTTCATATAAATATTTTTAATATTAGGTATAAAGTTTTTTTTAATATTTAAAACAATTAATATGTATAATTAATCAATCAAACAAGTTTGTAATTAAGAGTCATGAATATTGATTTTAATTAAAAAATGACGTTTTATATGAATTTCTCATAAACACTAAAAATACGAATTACTAATAAAAATAAAAAAAACTACCTGAATTAAGTGAACTAAAAAAAATGTAAAAATGTTGACTTTCTCTGCTTGGCGAACTTAAAACGTCAACTACCGTAATTCAAGCTTCGAGCTTTGTGCGATAATAATTATTGTTCGTTTATAAATAATAGTGCAGTCATATCGCACTGTGCTTTTGTGCGCGGCGGAAGCGGGCGTCGAGCGCGTGCGCCTGCGCAGTCTCTCCCACCTTAATTAAACTCAGAACAATGAAACCAACGAACTTTCTGACTTTCAAATGAACAATGAAGTGCTTAGGAAAAAACATATTTTATTATAAATCCTTCGTCTCCGGTGACTACAATAGACCAGACGTTTAATGGCATGCGGTAAAAATATTATTCGAGAATCAATGTTTTAAAAGATCTGTTATTGAAATAATTAATTTACTGCACTAATTATATTTTACTGCAATGAAATTGAAATGTTTTATTATTTACATTTCAAATAACATTTGAACATAATAACATTTGATGAATTGTATTATAATTCATTCTTTAGTAGTGATGGTAGAACGCATCAATTTGACATTGGTAGAGGTATCGGATTGGGGCGACGATAACCAAGTCAAACTTAATCCTACCAAGATTAGAATGTGTTTGTTCACCGCTAAGAGGAGTCCATTCCCCCTGACTTCGACTTTCCGTAATGTTTCTGTACCTATCACCGACAGTATTGAGCTTCTAGAAGTTACTTTAACATCCAAACTCAACTTTGGACAATGCATTGAATCCAAAGCTGAAACTGCTGGCAATAAATAAACTTACTCAATAAGGTCAAACAGTACTTCACACCGAAGCAGCTTCTGACTTTGTATCAAGCCCAAGTCAGATCGTGCATGGAGTGCTGCAGCCATTTATGGAACGGCTCTGTAACTAGCTCTAAGTACCAGCTTGGTGCTTTGAATTCAGTGGATCGTCGTGCTAGAAAACACATTGGCGACCAGACACTGGTCACAAAACTCCAGACCTTAGAACACCGTCGTAAGGTCGCCTGTCTGTCGGTATTCTACAGGATATATTTCGGAGAGTGTGCTGAGGAACTATTTAATTTGGTGCCCCCGTCACCTCTTTTTACCACAAGACTGCGAGGCATCGAAAAGATCCACACCCGTACGTAGTTGACGTATTTAAGACACGTACGAAACGATTTGCTTCCTCGTTTTTGATACACACTGCTAAGGTCTGGAATACCCTCCTGACCTCCGTTTTTCCCACCACCTACAATATGGGTCACCTTCAAGTCAAGAGTGAATAGGCATCTTCTAGGCAAGCGCACTCCACCTTAGACTGCATCTTCACTTTCCATCAGGTGTGATAACAGTCAAGCGCTAGCCTACACATTAAAAAAAAAGAAAAGTTTATTTTAATCACGAAATGAGTAACTGTCTACAAACCGTAAATTAAGATATTGCAAGTGATTTGCTGATAGCTATATTATGCACTACAAACAGTTGTTATCTTCATTTGCAATACAGCAATATTCCACTTAAGTGCTTAATTCTACATTAAATTCTCTTCCTAAGTTCCGAAAACAGTTTTGGCGATATTGAAGGCGCCATTTTTCGATGAACTGACAATGAAATTCAATGAATATCACAGATTTTGAAGATCTCGACCAAGGACGAACGCTAAACGAACGGCGAACGAACTTCGACCAACGAATGAATATGTAATATAATTAAAAAATATATTATTTTAGTTTTGTCAGAAATTTTAGATATTTTTAAAATTGATATTTGTTCATTAATTTGTATATAATATGTAATATAAAATATTTGTAAAAAAAAGAAAGTTACCTAAACGTCCGGAAAAGATGTTATTATCATGTAAATTAAAAAATTATTCTTTTTAAAACTTATATAGTGACAACATTTTGTATCTGTTTTTTGTTTTTTTGTTTAATTATATTTCTGTTTTTATTTTAAGTTGAATATAAATTTGTAAACCCTTTTCGTAATTGTGGTTGGGAATGGTGTGTTCTCCTGTAATTGATTGTACATAATTAGTTAGGTATAAGCAAATGTAAAGCGTGTTTTGGGTGCATGTTATCTACAACCGCTAGAGATCCAAATAAATAATTAACTTAGGAAACTTACATAAATATATATAAAAGTTTAAAAGACATTCACAGAAATCGGTTAAATTAATATTATGTATTTATTTTGATAATAAAAATTAATATTATTGGCTATTAAACTATCTTACAGTTGTTATTTTTTGAGCTTTTTTTAAACCTAAATTCATTTACTATAGTTATCTAGAATATGCAGTCATTGGCTTTTCTGTAGATAATTTTGATATCAACAAATCTCTCATACAAAGTTCGTTGTTTTGTGTCTGTTATAGTTTTGGCAAGGATCGCCTCAAAAGTACCTGGACCGACAATTTTCTCTCCGACTACGTCAACATATCTCAAAAATATGCGACATATTAACATAATATACTATACGGCCTATGTCCGACCTGAAACTATAAACTAAAATAATGTAAAAGTTCAATACCATCCTTATTTGTAGTTTTAAAAAAAAATGCAAAAAACAAATGAATAAAATCTTAACTCTACATAATATTATTATGACATCCTACCTACATAAAATATATGTCGCGGATTCAAATGGATTGCCATGTAAATGGCCGCCATTATCGGCCAATATGTTGATTTTATTAAATCAGTCAGTGCGCACGTCCGGCGCTGGCGCTGTCCTGAAAGCAAGAGATCAAGGGAGTCGCTCGACAAACGATCACACGCGCTACTGACAGACACACCATTACATTTTATCATATATATTTATCAGTTGGCTGATGGAAATATAAAATATGGACTAACCTATATCACTATATGACTTACATCACGTTGTGTGATGTTGCTTCTAATAAGTGACGTCGTATACCCGCTTAAAGATATTATCTCTGAAATATATATATCCAGACTTAAGATAAATAGTACTATTTATTCCTTACTAGTTTCTTACTGGTGTCGTACCACGTGGTAGAGCGGCGTGCAGACGACTGGGCACTTTTCTACCACCAAACATCATATTTCCCCGCTGTTCGGTTAGAGTGCCGATATAGGTGCCACATAACATTAGATAGTTGTTGGATGTCTGCAAGGATTGGCGAGTGGTCTATACGAAGGTACGAAGGACCATAAGCGTCAGGTGTTCTAAAATAATGTAAGTAAAATATTATCGTAGTTATTTCTAGAGTATCATATGTATACATCTGTACAAATAAATGAAATTGAAGTGTCTGTCTATAATTTCAAAATAAATGCCTCTTTTAAAGTAAATATGACTATTTGCAATATACCAAAACCAAAACAATCATTTTTTAATTTTTGTCTGTCTGATTAAATTAGCGGTTTCAAAGATTACTTTGAAACCGCTAAAAATTACAAATTGAACTAACTGAATTATTATAAGAAGTATTTCGAGGTTCCTTTTAGCTAAATTTAAATTTATTTCATCTAAATTTGTCTATCAAAAGTTATAAAAATTAACCCATAGATGGCGGTGTACTAAATACGCTAATTTCTCAATCGCGGTGTCCAGATTTTCCTTCTGCCATAGTATATATATATATATATATATATGCCTATCATTTTATATATATTAATAGAATTATTTTAATGTACTATTAGTATGGTCTGTGTTTAATATTAATTACTTGCTAACAAATATATTTGCTTACCAATCGTAGGCGAAATGTATGTATAAGATACGTATTAAGAAATCATAACATCTTTAAAAGTACATTTAATGCAAATAAATGAATAGGCATACTTACATATTAACATTCGCGTTTCGTTTAAATTTGCGTTGTCGTTATTCTGTCGTCGTTTCGTCTGATTGTTTTGTTTTTTTTTTTATTAATTTAATTATTCCATTGATTTTTATAATTGATTTACCTGGTGGTAGGGCTTTGTGCTGGCCCCGTCTGGGTGGGTACCACGCACTCATTAGATATTCTGCCACAAAGCAGCAATACTTCATATTCTTGTGTTCCGGTTTGAAGGGTGAGTGATCCAGTGTAAGCACAGGCACAAGTGATATAACATCTCAGTTCCCAAGGTTGGTGGCGCATTGGTGATGTAAGGAATAGTTATTATTTCTTACATCGCCAATGTCTATAGGCCGTGGTGACCATTTACCACCAGGTGTCCTAGCAGTTCGTCCGCCTGCCTATAACATAAAAAAAATTGATAATATTGATAACTTTGTTGTTGTAAAGTTGTTGTTATAAAAGTTTATAAAAAAACCTTAACCAAATATATGATTTCGGACACTGCGGCAATTCTCACGAGCGATTTTGATTTTTTTTCCAAAAGAATAATAGCAATGCCTTTTTAAGGGTTTACTTATATTCCTATTTAACCCCCCAATTAAGCGTATAGATTTTGTTAGGAGCGGGGACGAATAGCCTAAAGGACCAGTATAACTCTTGCTTACATAGACGCCCCCCCAGACCCTCCTCCTGTTACGAACGAGCAAGCCGCAGGCAGAAACTAGTCAATTGTCATAATTTTTATTTCTTAAATTATTTCTTCACGTCTTATCACAGTTAAATATGACACAATTAAATTATTTTGGCCTTTTTATCCCATTAAAGTGGATTATCGATAACAGCGCAATGTCGCGGGCTAAGCATTAGTGTAAAAATTAAATAGGACTATGGAAATGGTCAAGCATGAGGAGCATATGAATGTGTCCCATACACATTTATTTATTTTAATTACTTGATACAATAGCAACGGATACATCAAGGGAATTAGTCGTTGTCCCCTACCCCCTACTTTGGGTATAATAAAAAATAATGTGGTTGTAAGTTACATTGGTAGGGCTTTATGCAAGCTCGTCTGGGTAGGTACCACCTACTCATCAGATATTCTACCTCAAAACAGCAGTACTTAGTATTGTTGTGATCCGGTTTAAAGGGTGAGTGACTCAGTGTAAATACAGGCACAAGGGACATAACACATTAGTTCCCAAGATTGGTGGCGCATTGATGATATAAGGGGATGGTTAATATTTCTTACAGTGCCAATATCCAGACAAAATTTAGATCCAGAAGCAAAATTGCCTGTCCACACTATCAACAATAATTTTATCATTTTAAAACATGATAAAGTTAGTTTTCGGGAATATTGGTAAAAGAAATAGTAATTTAGACAATTGGAAACAAGGTAAGTGAAAACATTTTATACAATTATAATATGTCAAACCCTCGCAGTTAATTTAAATTTAACACATTGCGAATTCGTTAAAATACAAAATTGAAAAATATATTTAATATTTGTGATTTAATTTTTAATATTTAGTAGAATAAAGTGGAGCACAGTTCTGAGTAATATTAGAAAGGCTATTAAATCTGTTTTGAATGTAAATCTCTTCAGACCGCAGCCCGGCCCAGCCGTCAAAACAATAAATATAATTCGGAACGAGGCTGATGCGAGGCGACGTGGAGGGCTGTTATGAGGAGCATATTGCGCTGGTTTTTATAACCCCTTGGTAGGGAGGGAACAATAAAACAAATCTGCGATCTCTTAGCGCGGCCCCCGGCGGTGCAGAGATCAACATGGTAGATGCGACACTACGAAATTATTTAAAACAATATTTTAATTGTACATTAGTTTAAAGTAAATAATACGCAAATACGTATAAAATGTTATATTTTGTGACTGTGACCAATACTTTTAAATAAACATTAAATATACATATTTTTACATAACTACAAAGCGACTACAGTAGGTATATTTCAATTCTATATTTGTTTAAATTGGACCCTGCAAATAAAGCTTGTTTATAAAACTGTCCTAAAATCAGATAGATATATATAGACTAAGACCCCACAGCTTAAATGTCAGTTTTTATTTTGAATATCAAAAAAACATTTCTATATACTGTAACTATAATAAGTGTAGGTTAATTTATAAAAATTTCTTCTTAAAAAAATATATAATTTTTGAGTTTGTTGGTTTTTCCCGGTAAAATCCACATTCCGAATTATATTCATAGGTACTTGTAAAAGTCTATTTCTATAAAAATAATGAGATTTATTTGATTCGATATATCGAATACAGTGAGACTTTGAATTTAAATGACGTTGTCACATCTGTATCGCGCAATCTATGTGGCTGTTATGATTTTTCCGGGTCGTGTTTTATGTGATTTGCTCATTGGAGTGCAGTTAACGCAATGTTTATTACTGTTCTTTGCGTAATGAACCGGAGCTGGGGTCAGTCTTATTACAAATTATATGTTATTACTCGTCGAGGGGCCTCGAGACGAGTCGTTTACTTTCAATTGATTTAAAGTATCTTTTATAATTCATTTGAATACATAAAAGCACTGAAATCGACCAGCGGATAATACGTCTTAACTGAAAACGCGGTTTCAACTCCAGACAATCACCTCGGATATTTCATGGGCATCATTTTTGCTTTTAATTTGTTTACCGCTGATAAGAACCACTGTTTCAAAGACAAATGCGTTAATAAGCTTTTAAACATCTTGAGAAGAGACAAGACTTGTCCCAGCAGTGGGATTTTTTTGTTTTATATGCACGATCCTTTAAACATTTATTAATATATTCTGATCTGGCCTCAATTACCATTACCAGAAAAATCTTTAACGAGGCACGAAAAATACAAAAACCAACTATGAATCTAATCGTTCACATTTTAGTAGCTTATTTTTGAAATTTAGTGGTCACCTCTACACACTGCCACTGCAAGTATCAGCTTAGATTTAGTATTATTGGTGTAATGGTAAATTTTACCATGTGCATAGGTGGTAAAGTCTCCGACGTTCTTGCTACTTTATAACGTGAAAATAAATAAATAAATAAATTACTTTTATATAATACACAAATCATTGAAATTATATAAAAAAATAATTGATAAATATAGTTCGCAAGTAGCTTATATGATTCTAGCACAATCAAATATTATAACAAATAGATCCTGTTCAAATAACCATGTGTTCAAAATTCAAAGCAAAAAAATAAAATGAAAGAAACATTCCCGTAACAATCGCAGAGTCCCTCGCAAATTTGTGCAAAACACGAGTTTTCCACCCAAATCCGCAGACAATGATCTAATCCTGCGTACTGTCACAATACGAGATCGCTAAGCCTATTAGCGAGGTCCCGGAGCGTCCACTAAACGTTTGAAACACGGCGCGGGGGCGAACAGACACGTCACGCGACAGCAGACGTGATTGCCTTTGTGTTCAAAGGAATTACATACTTACTGATTGCCGCGTTGGTCTAGTGACAAACATAAAAGACTGCAGAACCCGAGGTCCCGGGTGCAAACCGGATCCGGCCAGTATAAAAGTTATTAGGTTTTACTGTCGATAAGTTCTCAGTTGCAGTCGGAGTAGTAGCGGTGCTTAAAGCGAAATATTTATTGCATTTGCCGTTCCATCGGATTATGAGAATGATGGAATAAAGAGTGCTCTTATGTTTGCGCTCACACCTGTGCTTTAATATTTCTTGCGAATTTACTCTCCTTTGAACGTCCGTCGTGATTGAAATAGGCTGGATATCATCATTATCGATAAAGCAAAAATTTTCTTTTACAGCCTCTGCTACATAAATCAGAACCAGAGTATGTTATTAATGAGATTTATATAATACTAGTTTCCCGTCTTGGCGTCATTCGGGTAAAGTTACGGTTTTATTTTAGGATTTTTTTTAAATATTTAAGCACGTAATGACACTATATTACAATCAGTATACAATCAACTGTTTTTTCCTTCCGTAGATACTAATGCCAGTATATCATAACCTATGCTTACATGCTTTTATTTGACTTCACCCTTTGTTTCAGTCAAACCTTGCAATTGAGGCTTTAACCAGACCCACTCAACGCGATTGAGCTGAAATTTTTCACACACTTGGCGCTGGTGGTAGTAAAATATAGCAGAGTCTTAGTTCGTGGAATTGATTAAATTTTGTTTAAAAAAAATGTTTTCTTCGTTTAGAATTATAATAGACTAATCTGTCTTTATCATTAACGCTATTGTATGTTCACGTGTTTTTTTTAATGTTTTTGTTGAATTTAAGTCAATATTACTCATATGTTCTATTGTTTATGTATTTAGTAATTGCCTGTGAGTGAACTAGCGCTAAGCAATTTACATAAGCTACGTATTTTGTATATAATTAAACGGCAAAATAAATATTTAAAATGTTAGTACTTATTATTCAAATTGTTTTCTACGTAATATTCCTAGTATACTATAATTTTTTTTACCCCTTTCCATGCGAAACCGACTCGCTCTTAACCAGTTTAAAAAATAATGTACCGTCAATTTTATATTACAAGTATTTAATATCTTTAAAACTACTGGTGAAAAATATAAACGGCATTTAAAAAATTAATATTTATCTAAATATTCTAGATAGACTATGTCATGACATTATTCATGACAGTTTCATATTAGTGGGAATTCCACCACGGTGCTCCAATGCGGGTTGGTGGATACACGTGTATATATATGTTTTTGTTAATTTTATTATCCGAAAGCAAACAATATTGTTATAAATTATATTTAACAACAAAAATATAATCAACAAAGAACAAAATAAAAATGAGTAATCGCTACGAATGCGAGCTCGATTTCCAGTCACGCCTGGCCTCGACAGGCAATCTGGCCAAATGTCATCCGTGTCGGCCGTTATCTCCCGCGGGCTATCAGTCTAGCGTACACCTCAGGTTCTCGACGATGCTTCGCACGAAACTCATTCCCCGCACGTCGATAATGTATTGACTATTGATCCATTATGTACGTACATATACTAGCTGCGCTCTGATCTGATCCGTCAGTTGGTAGCGTATTGTTATATATAATCTCTATATCATTTCTCAATAAAATCGAACGCAAATCGATTATTTCCATAATTTAGTTAGTCTTATTTTTTATAACATTGTTTTTGTAAACTATGTTTAAATAGTAAGTTTAACTAAATACATAAATAGTTATAATATATTACAAGCACTCTATTAAAAAAAAAACGATTATATTATATACTGACAAAGTTCAATTACAAGAGCAATAATGTGGGGTTTGTCGCCGAATGTAATCCGGAACTCGGACATAAGGACAACGTACCGTATAATCTGCTACTCGGAACGGTCTTTGAGCGATCGGAAGCGGTTCGGTGTCCGGATTAGACGTCATTATGTTACATTAGCAGTGTGGCGGCGTCGGTCTGTGTGTTGTGTTGTGATCTGTATTTGTGGGTGTCGGCACAAATCATCGCTGAATGTAGCGAACCGACGAGAGGTGTTATCTGGGATTAACGTTTTTTTCTTTATTATCGTGTAAATTTGACGATATTTGAATCGATTTAAAGTTACAGGTTATATGGTAAAGTTAAACTAAATATTTTCGGCCTTATTTTTAAAGGTAAAGCGGATGTTTAGGTGAACAGTGATTTGTCTCTTTCGGACATCATTGTTTTGACGTTTAAAAGAAGACAGCATTGTTCAATCCAGCACTAACGCAAACGCCACCAACCTTGGGAACTAAGATACATACGTCCCTTGTGTCTGTGATTACACTGGCTCACTCACTTAAAACCGGAACACAGCATTATAAATGTTCCTGTTTCACCCAGACGAGCTTGCACAAAGCCCTATCAACCATTGGAAGTACCAGCCGTAAATGTCTCCCTGCTAGGCTAAGGCCTCCTTTCCTCGTATGGAGAAGGTTTAGAGCTTATTTGATATTATAATATTAAATACAGTACAGTAAAAGCCTGTGAATGTCCCACTGCTGGGCTAAGGCCTCCTCTCCCTTTCTGAGGAGAAGAATAAGAAATATTAAATGCCATATAAAATATTATCAATATTAGGCGGACATATATAATAACAACATCTCATTACATTCGCAGACGCAGAAACGAACAAAGGTCGCGACGGAAGAGGATCCGGCCCTTTGTGAGGAGTCTTAATGAACATTATAACTGAAGTATTTAATAACGTTGCAATTTGAGGATCGTTAGGGTTTCATTTCAGATAACTAAAAAAAGAAAATAAAGGACAGATAATAAAAACTAAAACAACAAAAATAACTCTTATTGTCAAGTTGAATTTAAGTCTAAGTATGATTTTACACTAAGATCTAAAATGAAAATAATTCGGAAAAGAAACCAAGTCCAGGGGCCAACTCTAACAAATTGTCACTTTATCGCAATCGAATCGAAGCGTGATCGTTGCCGTTTTTCCGTTTTCCTATTATTTTATTTTATTATCGACTATTGGTATGTAAGTTAACAATTAAGTTAGTTTTGACGTAACCGTATATGTTAAAATCATATGTTCGGTTGCGATCCGAATAAATGTAGAATAGACAAAGTTGGATTGGAATTGAATCGCGATCGTATCGTAATCGTTATAGATTAGTGGAATTGCCAGAAAGTAATAAAAACCGGCGAATGAAACTCAACTCGAAATAATTCGTAAATATAAATTATTTGTGAAGAACATTTATAAAAACATTTTTAAAACGAAACCAACATGTAGGTACCTAAAATTCCAACTCCGTAAGATAAGATGTTATTTTTTATTTAGCTTGTAAGATTTGACATAAGCAAACATTGCATTGCAATAAAAGCTCGTAAAATTGAAATTATGAAATAATATTATAATCGATATAGCGTAGGACAGTCGCTACCTGCTTACATTCATTGAAAATTACGTTTAACAGTCAAATGATTTACCTCTACATTTAATATAATTGGCATTTAACAGATAAAAAAACTACTCAAGATTTTCGGTGACAAATATAATAAAAACTTTTTTACCATAAATATTATCGAGAAACGAAGTCCGGTAGAGCGGAAGTGATTGTGCAAGGATTATTGCGTCACAATGCGTACGAATATTTGAAAGGCTACCGTCCTTCCTACAACATTCAATAAAATTCTTAGTTTATAAGAAAAAAATTGCTATTCGCTACGATTTAATAATGTCTATATGATTTTTTCAACTTTGCTTAACTGAGGTTCCGTTTTAATTCTTTTTATATTCAAGTATCACAATCCAAAATTTTGGATAACTTTTATTTAATTACTTTTATAAGTTATAATAAATATTTGATTGTATAATATTCAGTAATTAATAAATGTTAAATAGATTTACTAAAATAAATATTTTGATCACATATCATTCACTTCATCCTCTATGAAAATGATCTAGGGTAAGTCAGTATTAATGCATGTAGATATTTGACTAATTTCTCATACTAATATTATATATGCGACTGTTTCTATGATCGTTACTCGAACTTTGGAATGACGTAAAATAAAAATAAAATACGACGTAAAGTATTTGCAAGCAAAAATTATGAATGTCATTTACATTTAGACGCGTAACAGTTGGTAAATGTATAATTAAAATGACAGCAAACGAAGTACTAAAATCAAAGTGTATCTATCCTATGTCAGTTTTCAACATTTGAAAAGTGAGATACGAAGCGAATGTACAATAGAACAGCAGCTATAATGTAATGAAGAGCTCAATAAATGTTAGAACATGTTTGTTTTCAGCGCTTCTTAATTTCAATAACATATATTATAAAAACCGAGATGGTCCTGTGGTTCGAACGCGTGAATCTTAACCGATGATCGTGGGTTCAAACCCGGGCAAGCACCACTGAATTTTCATGTGCTTAATTTGTGTTTATAATTCATCTCGTGTTTGACGGTGAAGGAAAACATCGTGAGGAAACCTGCATGTGTCTAATTTCATTGAAATCCTGCCACATGTGTTTTCTACCAACCCGCATTAGAGCAGCGTGGTGGAATAAGCTCCAAACCTTTTCCTCAAAAGGGAGAGGAGGCCTTAGCCCAGCAGTGGGACATTAACAGGCTGTTACTGTTATATTATAAAAAATAACAATATCTTTTTTCTTGCCATAAAATATTTTGAAAGTAAACGAACATACATAGTTACGTATCTCCAATCAATACTAATTCTGCCGCTCCGAGTGGCATATGCGCGAATCCCGACGGGACGCGCTTGTTTACTCCCTTAATTTGAACAAACATTTGGCAATAATTATAAATGTTTGAACAAATCTATGTGTACTTGACAAACGTATCTATAAGTCTATTCCAATCAAAATATGAGTAACTAAAAACTTAAATATTTCAAAAAAATTAAATATTCCAAGTGATTTGCTGATAACTCCGCTATAATATGCACTATAATTCAATATTCCACTTAACTCCACTTTAATTTTACTTCCGAAATTCCGAGAACAGTTTTGCCGACATATAAGAGACATATAAGACACCATTTTTCGATAAACTGACAATGATTATTAACATTTCGACCAAGACGTTCGCTAAACGAATCACGTCATATTTTGGGAAAATTATTGGTAAAATGCGTCGCGTGAGTATTTCCTTCTTCACTTCATAATTCTACCGAGACGAGCCGACAAAAACTCAATTGTATATATTATGTTTTAATATATGTAATTTTATATGTATTGATAATATAATTTATTTATTGATATATAATATGTATATTTTATATTTAGATTTATTTATTAGTTTGTTTTAATTATAGATTAATGTTATTTTAATTATTATTACAGCACCACCTACCTCATATCCTAGGAGTTATTATTTACGCCGTTGGTTGCCCAGAAACCTGGCCCCTTGGGCCAGAACTAAGTGACACGACGGATGAACCGTCGGGGAGGAGCAGCCCGGGTAGGGGGGGCAACCCCGAGGCCCGTACCCAGACTGACCTAGGCCTGTCAGGAGGACCATTGATCGATTGCCCAGAAAAGATCGCTTTGTAGCGATAAGGACGCCAAAATTGTATGCTACTTTTATTTAGGCTGTATTCATGTTTTGTATTTTTCTCTTTGTGGTGTACAATAAAGTATAAAGTAAAGTAAAGTAAAATAGTTACCTATACTCATTAATTTTAATGAAATAAAATTTTGTATAACTGTGTAAAAAACGTAAAAACACCAGGTAGGAAACGAACTCGACGTAGGTAATATCAACATTATTACTTGCCTACCAAATACCAATAGGTAGGATGAGTATTTGGTAAAATACTCATTATAAAGTTCTCATCGTTTGAAACAAAAGCAATTTCCGACACGCGTTCTGATTCCGATCAACCGAATCGTTTTATTAAAAGCTTTATAATTATATGTATATTGGTAAGATGATATTATTATTTTTTGGTTATTGTAGCTCAATTCTTACCTACCGAACTATTAATATAATTTGCTAAATTGCACTTTTGTTAATAGTTTCTTGAATATATTCTATTAAATAGAGATCAAACTTTTATTTGTTATTTTGTTTAGCTCACCGATAAGCGTCTTATTCACAGTTCGAACATCCTTATATTAATCATTCAAGCCTCCGTCACATTCTTGTTATGTACCTATATAATTAATTAAATTACAATGTAATAAGTATTTCAATGGGGAGAAGGTTTTATGGAGCTTATTGCACCACGCTGCTCCAATGCGGGTTGGTAGAATACGCATGTGGCAGAATTCCAATGAAATTAGACACATGCAGGTTTCCTCACGATGTTTTCCTTCACCGTCAAGTACGAGATGAATTATAAACACAAATTAAGCATAAGAATACTCAGTGGTGCTTGTCCGGGGTTGAACCCAGGATCATCGGTTAAGATTCACGCGTTCTAACCACTAGGCCATCTTGGCTTAACCTCCTCGAAATGGAGAGGAGGCCCAACAGTGGGACATTAATAGACTGTTACTGTCAAGTATTTCAATAAATAATTAATACCTAACACTCGTCTCTTGACTTTGTGATACAGCCTAATTCCACCAACAACTTGCTTTACAAAATAGTAACATTCAAACTAATTCAAAGAACAATACACAAAGGAAAAATCAATTTTCCTATTAAGTAATACATGACGCCACTCAATATTGTTCGAAATGTTTAAACTAACCATTAAACGATACATCCCGTGCTTATCCACAAATTACATTATACGGAATATTCGAAACTATTGCATTATCATCTTTAAATATAATGCATAAGGTTGGTTTTGATTTGGAAGGGTGAGTCAAGTGATCGTATGCGGGCGAGAACCGAACCAACGAACGGAATGGGTTATTAAAATCGTTAACAGCAATAATGTTACCTCGTTGAGTTTATAACTTATTTACAATATTGTTTAGGTATTACAACACGAACGTTTGTTATTATTGAACCCTTTTTTATAATTGCTTTAATATTTTGCCACAATATTAAAGCGTATCTGTGTAGCGACACACGAGTCAGAGATATCAGAGACTAGACGAAGAAAAGATATTTTAGTGCAATAGTTTGTGTGGTGTTTGTGCAAACCCAGGTGCATTTTCTAGCTAGGTTTAAGTCCTACATGCTTTCCGAGACGCAATAACGGTAATTTCCTAACTCCGCACTCCTACTGAAAATAAGTTCTTATTCATACCCCTCCATCTCATACTTATCTCAATCTCGCATTCATGATGTATACAATAAGGTCCATGGACGGGGGCAACACATAACATTATCTGGCCCATTCTCTGTCGCTGTCTGCCTTTCTTTTTTAAATCAAAACAAATCACATTCAAAGTCTAATTGGTGAAAAAGACTGAGCTTCTTGCCGGTCCTTTGTGGGATACTCCTTCCGAGATTAGTAGTGGTGTTGGTAGCTTTAAATTTAAAATAAATAAAATAATTTTGTGAAATGACTGAATGAATTTCGAGCGACCTGACAACAAAAAATACTGATACTGCTCGGTAACTGGCCCCATTAATGAAGGAACTAATTATCGCAAGCGGCTAAAGTAAAATATCGTCATTGGGAGCCGCGTGTGCGCCACGCGCCGCATTCGACACCCGCCAGGACGCGCGGCCTATAACCTAATCACCGGGTTGATTGCTTGTTGTCAGCTGTGGTGGGTTGTCGTGGACACCTTCGCTGTTTGTAATAAACATAAGGGTTCGACACCGAAAATATGACGTCACGTGCCAATACAAGATAAGTAGATATACCTACATGACAAAATACTGACGCAAATATATCTGTAGGAAAAACAACTGTGGGTCAGTTCCAAAGTTAGGACTTTACACTGGATATTTCTATACTAGCGAACATAATTATGTTCCCTATTTTCCCGATTACGGCGAAGCCAAAAGGGTATTATAATTTCAGCAGGCTATGTATATATCTGTATATAATATATTCATATGTTCCCACATATCTTGTGAGCTATCGTTTGTACGGTAAGAAGTGTTTGGATCGTCTACTGTATATTGGCTAAGTGACGTCACACTCAATTAAATAGGTGCAAATACTAATAAATAAATATATTTATTAACACAAAAGATTTACATTATCACAAAACATCCAACAGTGCACTAGGCAAGCCTGTCTTGCGGGTACCAACTACCGGTTACAATTTCGCACGTTGCTCGCAAGTTGCTCGGAAAATATATAATACCCATATATAATTAAATATATTTTTTATACGAAATGCAGAAATATATATGAAAAAATATAATATTATTGCTATCTACAAATACCAACAGAAAAGTGTCTGTTAAAAGCCTGAGGTATACAGGCAAATAACAATATTCAAAGTCGATATAAATTAAACCATAGACAAAATATAATACTAGATGTATAGGCACGCTACTCGTAGTCAACAGCGCGCTAAACGCGGGGCGAGGGCATGGGCCGCGGGCCTCCGCAAATATTTGATGAGAGTAATCGCTTCGGGAGTGAGAATCGAACTCGGTAACGTCCCAACACGGTGACGGATCGCTTAATATAGCTTTCAAGCCACATCGATTGATAAGTTTTAAATTTAAAATTATATTTTTTACATTGATAGCGTATTAAGATCAAATTTGGCGAATCCATTTGGTGTTAGTGTAATTGGATTTTATAACACATACATATATATTTATTTGTAATTGTAAAAATTATAAAAATGCAACTTTTTTTACTTTAATAAAGCAGCAACACCAGATGTTTTCCGATATATCGTCATTCATTTATGACAAATAAAAGTTATTGATTATTAGGTACAATACGACATAAATATTACGGTAGAATTGTAATTGAATCGTTAAATATAATACTAATATCAGATATTTTTTCGTACCTACTTTACAAGATAACTTTACAATGTCTATACACGAATATCATAAAAATAAATCCAGTCATGATCTTTACAAAAAATTTTATTAAAATTTTCAAGGGTCCAAAACTGAGGTCTAGCAGGTACAAGTCCAACACCAGTTTTAACCTAAGCGGGTTGAAAGTGCTATTTAATTATCTACCAACTAAACATCGTCTCCTTATCCGTGAATACAAACATATTATAATGATTTCCAGAAACATTTCGAATGTGAATACCATTTTTTTATTAAATTAATGAGCGAGATATATTATTTATTTATTCAGTAATAGTCTGTGAATGTCCCACTGCTGGGCTAAGGCCTCCTCTCCCTTTTTGAGGAGAAGGTTTGGAGCTTATTCCACCACGCTGCTCCAATGCGGGTTGGTGGAATACACTTGTGGCAGAATTTCAGAGAAATTAGATACATGCAGGTCAAGCACGAGATGAGCTATAACCACAAATTAAGCACATGAAAATTTAGTGGTCCTTGCCCGGGTTTGAACCCACAATCATCGGGTAAGGTTTACGCGTTCTTACCACTGGGCCATTTATTTATTGAATTTCAAGATTTCTCCTGTGTGAAATAAAGTGTGTGCGCGTACACATTGCCTCAATCCAACAAGACCGTAGAGAGATCAAACCCACGACCTAGGGATCGGCAGTATTATAAGTATCCTCTAGACCAACCACGCTTATGTAAGTTGATACTAATGTAAGAAACTCGTAATAATGTTAGTATTATGTTTCGCCCGTCGTCTTGTTATAGTAGAGCAGCTCGTCGACTACTCGCCGCAGAACTCACTTTAATGGTGTCCAAAGTATTTATAAATACATCCAAGAGATACACGTTTCTTCAGATGTTGCTGTTCCTTTATTCATGGCATGATTAAGAGCTTAAAAAATATATATTTTGACCGACTTATAAACATATATTTTGACTTAACTAATGTTAATAATTAGAATAAGTATATCTAAGCTTAATAAACTTAGGTAGTCATACTAATGCGAGTCAAATGGAAATAGCACCGAGATTTAGGTATATCTGGTAGGTGCAAACCAGAAGGTTATATTAAATTAATTTATATCGAATACACTTGAAATATAATCAACAGACAGAGTAACCTTTGAGTCTGTTATATACTTTATAAGTACCTCGCTGTACATGAAGACGTAAGTAATATGAGCCGGAATATATAGGCAAAGCTTTAACTGAATGTATACATGGTGGTTGTCAAGCACATAAACAAAAAAATCGTTTCAGTATCTGTGTACAGAGGCGACAGAAACGAGTGCTCGCGAAAGGGCGGTCGCTCTTAAATTATTCACCATCCAAGCAACACTGAGCATCTATATCTCTCCTGCTCCTACCCTCTCCCTAGCTATAAGTTCGTCTTTATCTTTATTGAATAGTAGGTATTGCGCTTTCGTCCGCCACATACGGTCGTCTCGCTCGTTGATGTAGTAAGGACATAAGTGCGTCTCGCTCGCTCTCATTAGGTTAGGTCCACGAGTCATGTTTGCACTACGCTTGCCAGTCGCATTTTGTTTTGTGTGGCTCTGTACAGAGTATGGAATACATACAGAGCTTTATATTATTTAATATTTCTACAATTGCTCCAACTCGAAAACTATTAATCAAAGACCAATACAATATATATCCAGTGCCCACAAACGTTATGTACATTAGTATATACATTAAGGAATAAATTTAAGGAAATAAATATTGAGTGTTGTTTCATATTTTATTTTCACTAATGTTACAGAACAAATCCAAATAATATTACCGATTTCGTGTTTGAAATATCATATTCATAACATAGTACAAGAAATAATCACAAACTTATTCAGGTAGATGTTTTCCACATCGTGTTTCTATGAGATGAAATTCATACATTTGTATTAGTACAAACTCCGCACTACAGTAGCTTGGTGGAGTAGAACACAAACCTTCTCAATAAGACGAGATGAGTCTATTTTAGTGCAGCGGGACATTTACAGGCTTTACTTTAATCAAAATTGTGATGTATAATGCTAAATGGTCGTTAGGTATATCCAACCATATAGGATACCAAAAAACTGAATGTTATTGATCATTTAGTTTAATTGTCCGACATACTTATACATATACTCGTATGATATTATATATGTTCATAAAACCTTTAACTAATAACTCCGGTGATTTAATTACAATCAAATCCTCATGAAATGAAGATCTTGTCAATTTATGTACTTAGCGAGCGAACAAAGGCGCACTCGTCGCTTCCTGTCGGTGCCGTCAAAGCGCGGAAGAAGTCGATTCAATTAAATAAATCCTTTAATAAGCAAACAAGCAGAAGCGAGAGGTCGATGAGATCAAAGCCCTCTCGATGTCAATCTTCGTCCCTCGCGCCCTCTTCTCTGAATTATTACTTCACCACTGGATATGCATCACGGGGGGATTGATTCGAACAAGTTGAGCGTTATTTTAAAAATTATCATTGGAAATTATTAAAAAAAATATATTAAAATAACAGCCTGTAAATGTTCCACTGCTGGGCTAAGGCCCTTTTGAGGAGAAGATTTGGAGCATATTCCACCACGATGCAATATGGTTTGGTGGATACACATGTGGTACACTTTCATAAAACACGTGCAGGTTTTGCACACGGTGAATTATAAACACCAATCAAATAACATATCGCGCGTCAAATGTAACAAGTCACCACAATTAACTTTTTGTGATTATGAATAAAATAATCGAACACATTAGGTATTACCAACGACAGTGTTGTACTGTTGGCATAACGGCTTAAAGAATAAGAAGCTTAAGAAAAGAGATTAGGTATAGTTATCATTTTCACATTTTCTGCGTGCAAAAAAGTGCGTAACCACGGACCCGGTTAAAACTACTCCGAGTTTAATGTTTGTTTTTTTTTTATGTCAATAATTAAAAATACTTACTTTATAGTAAACAACACTATTTTCACCTTCATGAGGTACCTACCTAGTGTAGTTAAATTACATCGGAGTTTTTCAATGGCTTGTAAAAAAAATAAGACGTAATTTTTATTGCATACTTCATTATACTTAAGTAACTACACATTCAAAGAACACATTACAAAACTATCGAGGTAATTTACTTCCCCCCAATAGTTCATCAATAAAATATGCCAAAGCTCTTACAAAGTGCCCTATGGACACTTAAGAAAGTTATTTGTAATATAAAAAATGTATTCTTATAATACTCGAAAGACCAAAATTTTCATAATTAAACTCTAAGTGAGTAGATATGTACTTATGTTCTTACAGATTGATCATTATAATGTATGTCTGTGTGTGTGTGGATTACGTGTTAATGTAAGTTAAACCTCACTTAACGCCTCTTTTAAGCTCGGCTACTTCGCACGAGAGGTTATTCTCGACGTAACTTTGCATGCAAGTAAGAGACACCCTCGCCGCCGTTTGTGATGCAAATGTCTGCAGGTGGCGCTGGCGTGCTCGTTTATTATTCTTTTGATTATAATAAACACGACTTACTGTAAACACGGTTCTTTGTAGAGCGCCCTTTGCATTGATTCTCATTCATTAACATTGTGTAGGACCGGCGATTAGACATGTTGTGACATTTTTTTTTATCAATTGCACAAAGGTCGGAACACATTCAGACTTAACATTTTATTTAATTATTTATTCAAGAATATAGCATTACATATTAAAATTGAACCATGTGGATAGGTGATGAGAATCTTATCCCGTGACTCTGAGTTCAAGCCCGGACAAAGACTAAGAATTATCATGTGCTTAATTTACATTTATAATTTATCTCGTGCTCGGCGGTAAATGAAAACATCATGAGCAAACCTCTACTAGGCGGAACAATAATCTAGCACGTGTATGCACCAAACCGCATGAGGAGCGTGGTAGAGCAAGCTCTGAACCTTCTCCTCAAAAGGGAGAGGAAGCCTCAGCCCAACTTCTACAGGCTGTTACTTTTTTACGTTTACTTTATTTATCAAGAACATTTAAATCAATAGCAATTAGCATTAGACCTCAAGCGACATTTATACCTTATGAATAAATACCGTACCTAATGAATTAACATTCCAAATTTAAATAAATTTAAGCTATTAATGACGTTATGTATGTATTATATTTAAATATAGCTATAATCTTCTGTATGCGGTACCAATTACTTTGACAAACTTATTGTAATTACAAGTACTAGGCATCACTTCGAGAATAACATAGAGTTAGACAAAAAACAAAAAGCATGCCCTTGTTAGCATCAGGTACTTCGTACGGTAATTATCACAGCTTTATACGTGAGACCTATTTCCTCGGTACAGATACCTCAGAAGTCCTCGGTCTGAATCCTTGAGCACGTATCGCAGTCCTCAATGAGAAATAACAGCGCGGATCAATCGTCGCCGTCTGTCGCCGGTCGCCCTCGAGGTGCGCTCATGCACACCCTCTCCACTCCGAGCCGTATCAAAGATATCGGATGCATAGCGACGCTGGGAGACATTGCCATTTTATTTTAAAATAATTACTGCTTGTACGATCAAAGAAATGATGAATCATACAATAAAGTGTTTTTTTAATTATTTATTATTCATTGTTGTTAGAATAACTCTCCTTGACACTCCCTACAAGTTACTCCAACGCGAGGTTCCAGTGTAAATCCTTCTTCATTAGAAATAAGTAGAAAGGTGCTGTTATATATATAATAGTACATTTATAAGTGCTATTCATATCTTATATCATATTTACTGTATTTCGATAACGGTTGTCTCAATTGGGCTCAAATTTGGTATTATATAAGGTTACTGATTATTGAATAAAATTTTGCCACATATTCATCCACGAACCAGTATTATAGCACCTTAGTGGAGTCGGCTACAAACCATTTACATACGTGAGATATTTACTAACCTAAACTCTACAGATAAGTAAATTCTTACTTACTACTTTCGCTGTCCGATTATGGAACAAAGTAAATGAACATATTAGAAAAGCTTAAATTTACTTTCAAGACTCGTCTCCGTGAGCATATTTTGTCAGAAAGTTTTTAGTTCTTGTGATCTTATGACATCTATAATACACTATTATTCATATGGTTATACTATATATATATTAGCTATGTATTTATTTTGTTGATATTATATTGTATGGTATATTTTTTGTGCTGTTGATTACTAATTACCGCCTTCACGGATTTTTGCTTAGCCTAAAGTTTGCCTGGCAGAGAATGCCTTCAGGCATTAAGATTGCTTTTTGGTCCAACTACATATTGTGGTTGTCAAAAAAGTTAAAAAAAATCAAAAAATCTTATCATTATTATAATTTAATAATATTTATGTTTATTTAAATAAAATTTAAAATAATTGTGTTGGTAGATTTTTTTTGAACTTTCATATCTTACTATTGAGGCTTATATTATTTATAAAGCGTAGTATTACTTGGCTTCTATCAGAATTATATAAATTCTAATAAGAATGAAAAATCTACCTATGTAATATCAGCTATAAAACATATTTCGAAAATCAATTATTTTACATGTAGCAAGCATTAAACTTTATTTTAAAATAAAATCCGAACTACCTCGAATACTGGTAGGGCTTTGTGCAAGCTCGTCTGGGTAGGTACCACCCACTCATCAGACATTCTACCGCAAAACAGCAGTACTTGGTATTGTTGTGTTCCGGTTTGAAAGGTGAGTGAGCCAGTGTAATTACAGGCACAAGGGACATAAAATCTTAGTTCCCAAGGTTGGTGGCGCATTGGATATGTAAGCGATGGTTGACATTTCTTACAATGCCAACGTCTAAGGGCGTTGATGACCACTTACCATCAGGTGGTCCATATGCTCGTCAGACTTCCTATTCTATATAAAAAAAGAATACTCTTTCAGCGCCATCTAGTGTATAATTAAGAATTTTTTTTTTATATGCGCCGGGATGGCAAATGACTCTACTCCACCTGATGGTAAGTGGTAGTGGAGTCCAAACGCGAAGACGGCCAGTACAGTAAGAATGTTCTGTACTAGCCGTCCCGCAAGATGCCTCTTCACGCCTCGTTTGAAGGAACCCGGGTTGTAAGAGGAGGGGAACACGTGAGCTGGTAAGGAATTCCATTTTTTGGTAGTGCGACAAAGAAAGGAGTTGCCAAATTTCTTTGTTCGCGATGGAATTGATGTCACAGTTAGGCGGTGATATCGAGAACCAGTTCGCGTGGACTTAAGAAGAAAGGGGGAAGCAGGAATTAGAGAAAATAATTCCTCAGAGCACTCGCCGTAATACAGTCGATAGAAAGCGCTCAGTGCTGCTATCTCGCGACGCAATTGTAAAGGTTCAAGGGTTACTGCACGTCGCTGCAACCGGTCCAAGGCCTCCATTAGGTACTTAGCGGAGCCATCCCAAAGGTGCGAGCAATATTCAACGCAAGACCGTACCTGTGTTTTGTATAACAGGCACAGTTGTTGTGGCGTGAAAAAACGCCGCACCTTGTTCAGAACTCCGAGTTTTCGTGAAGCTGTTTTTATAATAGCCTCGATGTAATCCCTTGGACTAAGGTCGCAGCGAACGTCCATCCCCAGCATGGCGATTTTGCTTTGTATCATCAACGGTGTGCCACAGAGGGAGGGATGAGGGTAAATGGTGACTTTTTCGCTGTGAGAGCGCACACCTGTGTTTTCTTGGCATTAAACTCAACAAGATTATCAGAGCCCCATTTGGCGATGAGCTCTAACGTCCTATCGAGTTCAATGACAAGATTCTCCCGCCTCTCCTCAGTTTCCGCCCGCCCAGCCACTGCGCGTCCGTGGTATCCAACATGCACTGTACTATCATCTGCATAGCAATGTATGTTCCCAAGAGAGAGCATATCATTGATATGCAAAAGAAAGAGTGTGGGAGATAGCACAGATCCCTGGGGGACCCCAGCATTCACTACATAGAATTGTGAAGCGCAACCATCTACTAAAACACGAAGGCTACGCTTGTGTAGGAAGCTGGCAATCCAGGTGCATAGCTGAGCAGGCAGACCATATGCCGGTAGCTTGGAGAGAAGACTTCTGTGCCAGACCCTGTCGAAAGCCTTGGAGATATCGAGTAAACCCGTACTGACGATCATTAATTAGACAGTGATCTTCTAGGTAATGGATCAGTTGGTTGTTTAGAATCCGTTCCATCACCTTACAAAGTACTGAGGTGATAGCTATTCGTCGATAATTTGCCGGGTCAGACCGATCCGATTTGTTTGACCACATTTTTGTCAACGTTCGGTACTTTCTACGAGGTTCGGTTCGGCGTGGAGTAGTAAAATTTTACGTAAGTTTATGCTTTGTTTTGTCGGTGATAGTCACTGGCTAGATTTATATTCATATTACTAAATTATGTTATATATAATAATTAATAGGACATTAAATAAAACAAAATGTGCATGTTTTTTTTTGTAATTTCTTTATTTTTTCACCATTTATCATAAAACTTTCCTACGGCACACCGCGCGTCGCAGTCGCGCACCAATATTCCGCCTTGTGTATGTCGAGCGATACCCTTCATCTTTATGGCCGCTTGCTATCACTAACATACATCACACCACTCACGTCACGATGGCTCCTCACACGCAACACGGCACTATTCCAGAAATAATCAAATGTCGTAGTAATGGTTTCATGGGTTAATCTTAGAACATGATTTTATTAAAAAAACTTTCAAGAATAATGACAGTGTCACGTTCACAAATATACCTTATAAAACTTAGTTAGACGAAAATTATAAACAAAGGCATAGTATCTATACCGAAATTTTGAATTTCACTCATATTAGAAAAATAAATAAGCGTAAAGATTTATTTTCAGAAATATAGAAATTATATATAGTATATCCATCGTAAGTACACACAAGCACCATATCGCCGCAGTTTGACTGCCATCCTAACCAATACAAACGATTCTCCGCCCACAAATCACGGTCGAAAATGCTTTGCAACATTCGACCCACAATTTATTGCCCGATGCAAAAAGACATTTCTGATTTGTGCGCGGATTACATTTCCCTTATCACTCCGATAAATACGTAAAATATAAAAAGTGACAGACACTGGCCCCTGAATAATACAAAAATGCCGATTCCAATATTAAATTAATAATATAATTTCATTACTTCAAAATGTTCGTTAATAATGTTAGTACGAGTGAGCTCTTCAGGAATATTCTAGTGTCTTCCACTTTACAAACTGTTCACTCACATATACAAAATTATAACAGCTTTAATAATGATTAATTCGATCGGGAGATCTGTCAATGTTCCAAACATTATCAATAGTAGCTAGTGTCAAACAACAGAAAATAACAAGTATATAATATACCATTATAATACAATAAAAACCTATAGGAAAATTCATCACACTTTGCAATCTTTGGATACAAAATCTCACTGGCGCGTTTGCTTCGTAGTCTGATACCTCTGGTCTCAGTCTAGCTATATAATATTGAGACCAAGTTTTACTGCGAGCGTTTGCTTACAATTTCTGGATAATAGGGAATTAGTCTCAGAGACGGATATCCACGTTTATGAGGTTTCACATTACGTAACAAGAGCGCCTGGGACAGGTGAACGGGGAATAAAAGCATCGATTTAAACGTGGCAGAAGTATCACTATACCTCTACTATTAATTTATTGCTCTCCCTCAAGGAACATTATAATATTATTTTATTCCCCCTTCCCTGCGCCAACACAAACTGAACCAGTCTCAAGACAAACGATTCGTGTTAGACACGATTTAAAAAATTTTGAAATCATAATTTTAAAGTCCAAAAAATTTATCCTCATCACATGAGTCACGTCAGTCCCACGGTTCCGTACATTACGATATCAAATTACCAACTACTCCTCTACATATTGGGTGCCCAGTCTATACTCTTTATTGATAGCTCTCTCATCTTTCAGTGTTACCAAAGAGAGAAAACCAAACTCGATGGAACAAAACTATTTCAAAGTCTTTAAGATAACCATAGTCTGCCATCCAATATCACAAAATATCATCCCCCTCTTCATACACAACACCCAATATGCCATCATCTTCATGCCTCACACCACAAATTATATTGCATTCTATTTTTTTTTTACAACTTAGCTTTTCGCGAACATAGTTCACGCCTAATTTTCGCGGCGGCCATTTTACGCTCCAGCTCGACGATCATTAAAATGGCGACTGAAGCAATACTAGCCCGGAGCACAAGATGGCCGTCGCGTTAAGTGCAAACCTATCTAGACAACGCCCTGTCGCTCGGTACACTACAGAACACAGTTTGTATCCATCGTCCTCACCCTAAGGAAAACATTTACATGGTAACCGATCACGTCCCAATCGCACGCGGATCGATCGCGCCCATCGGAAGTGACCGGATCACCGCAAATACCAATACTATACATAAAATATGAAATATTTAGGACACAATATTTCGAAATCGTTTAATTCTACAAATCATTATCCATTATTTAATATAAACTACAATCGATTGGCAGTATTCGTTCACCATCACCTTCACATCCATGATATTTAACGCATCACTCGTGACGTGATCACGCGCATGCGACGGGATAAAACTCCCGATCTATACACACTTAGCACTTACTAACAAATTATACACCGATGTTATCAATTATAAAAGACAGACTTAAGTCGTTGCCTGCACCTCCTGGACGCTAAACGAGTGCCCTACGGCACCGTTTGGAGGTCACCGCGTCGTCGACGACAGGTCGACGGCAGGTCTACGACACACAGTCGTCCGTAAGCGTACTCCGACACAACTGTACAGGCGAGCAATCTCAGTTAGTCGTTTCGTTCCTACGGCTAACTTCTATCACCTCGCATGTGATCCCTTCAACCGTTTACCCTAACCCGCACTCCCTTACCTCAATCTCGGCGACCGGCCGACGGCAGCTCCGACTCGGAATGAAGAAGTGTAACGTCGGAGTGCCGGCTCGTTGCCGGAAGTCGGTGCCCGTTCCTTCGGCCAATCGGATGATGTAACAATGAAAACTCAAACCAAGTAACTAACCTTACAACAATGATTCCTGCGAACTATCCTGCGCGAATGCTCGACACCGCTCTAATTCCAGTTTTGAATCTAGCCAACGTTACCGTTTATTATATTTTTCATATCTATCATTTTCAGGTACTGGTATTGCTTAAATGTAATCGAATTAACTCTGAGGTCACTCGTAGTGGCTGGCGAACGTGAATGACGTGGCCTGATCGGAAATATATCATCTATATTTTAAACAACATCGAATTTCGTTAAAATAATGGACAAGACGGTGATAACTCATGATAGGCGTATATGAATATAGATATTTCCTTACATTACTTAAGTGTGAACAAATAGGACCGGCAGTAGGTCAGGCTGTCGCGACTCGCGCATGCGCAGCGGCTCGCGCGACACCAAACGTAACGCACTGATAAATTATCTTTTAGCAAAACATCAATCAATATCAGAAATATAATTAAAACTAACGAACTATTATAATAACTCTGAATCTTTTTATTATTTTTTCTTTATTTTCCAGTATCGATCAGTATCTATTACGTGCTATGTATGTAACGCGGGGAGCGGAGCGGCGGCTCGTCGACGTCACACGCGAGCGCCCGAGGGGGGGGGGACTTCTTCCAAAATAACTCATATTGTATCTTCTGTTCTTCATTTCCAAAACGATTCCGTCTGTTGTGTAAATAGTTTCTCTTTTTATTAAAATCTTTTCACTCGTTAGTCTGACGTCGACGAAGCGAATGTTAATGAATATTATAATAATTGACTATCACTTCACACACACCTGCCGGCTGGCGGCGGCTCGCAAAGTCACGTTCTACAAGGACTACACCGCAGTCACTCGGTATTATCGCCTGAGCTACTCGATTCATTCGACAAACTCTCATTAAAATATCTACTTCGCACAGCAATCGCATTATTAATCGCATTTATTCAAGCGTATTAAAATTAATTGTAATGTGTTAACATTAACAGACCGTCAATCGAATGAATGGGACCGTCGACGTGACGTATGACGTTTGTTCTCGTACAAGTCACTGGTGACGGGGCTACGCCTTCAGAAAACAGTGTGGGGACGTAGAGGAAGACGTGGACTTTGGGAGCCGCAATGAATTATTAGAAATGCTTCAAGCGAGATCTCGGTATCCGGTTGCATCCGTGTGTAAGGGAAGATTGTCGGGAGATATGGATCAATTCGATTTGTTCAGAAAATGAGGCTTTATATAAAAACATTTGTTAATAAAAATGTAAAATGAGAGTATTTGTAAATAAAGATGTCGTTCGCGAGACGATCACAGATAAAATTAATTATAAAAAGTAATTACTATCATTTCGATGGGACTTTACAGAAATTGTTAAATTAAAAATCTCATTCCATCTCTACGAGCAGTTCCTCCCTCTAGCACGCGGAGATCTCGCGAGAGTCAGTTCTCGGTAAAGCGATGCGAGTAAGAGACGAGACGAGGTATCACAGGAGGCAGCTTCGAGCACTCGGCGCCGGCCACAGAACAGTCCCGAGCCTCACCCACCACGCACACTGCTGCCCGTCGCCGACGTATTAGACTCACGCGTTAACTAGCTTCACGACGTAGATCCTATTTTAACATTAACATCTCATATCTTCGTACATATATTATTCATAATTATATCCGACCGACCGCCGGCGATCGTTCGATCCTCTAAATATAAACTCTGTAAATCTTAAACGTCTATGGAACTAAAATTACATTTTGTACCATAAATTGTTGTTAAAATTAAGCCAGTATCCCTGAGTGCAGCGGGCGACTCGAACAGTCGCGCACCGGACTACCCTAACTTACGATACACGACGCGCCGCTCCGGCTCCGGATAGACTATTATTTATTCGTATAGAGAAGTCATTTAAATATGTATTTTTTTACTTTTTTTCTATATTTTAACGTTATCGGACGTCACCAACTTATCGAACTCTATTTTAGGGGTCGAGGAAAAATGTACTGTAAATTAACCTAGCTGGGGGTCGTTTCAGACTGCTAACTATGTCCGTTAGGGCGACGACACACTACGTCGGCCCGGCGCCCGAGCGGCCCTGCCGCCGGGGCGGGGTCACTCGTGTGGGGGGCGACTAATATTTTACGACTTAAAGATTACGATACCGTCGAAAACATCTTGGAATGGGAGTTAATGTAATATGTATTGCGATTGTCTCTAGTTACAGAATAAAAAAACAGACCGAAAATATAATTATCTCTACGGCTTACAGAGCGAGTAATCTATGCAACCTAGTACATATATAATAGCTGCTATCGGGACAGAGTATCTATATAAAAACAATGATATATCTTTCTCGAGGTGTACTTCATGTATCGTAACACGGCAATCGGTATTTCGATGATAGAGTAAAACTATTGCTAAAATAAATATACATCTCATAAGTAATATTCACTGAGGAACAAATTCCCATAAACGAGTGTGTCGAAAAATGAACCATAATACGTATATAATAGGGATCAGCTTCCGGCGCGCTTCGTTTATGAAGTTTTGTGTCGTGTGGATCACGCACTGTACAGATAACGAGAACAGGAAGCGAAGGGGCCCGCGGCGGGCTGCCAGCCGGCACGCCAGCAGCCGCGGTCGCGGTCGTGCAATATATTTACATTACGCTTTAAACTATATCGATGTGTGGCAACTGACAAGGTCGGCCGCTGGCCAGTGTACAGCGTACTATACGAAGCGAAGCGCGGGAACGTAACGACGACGACCTTAGTGTATTAGTAACGTACTACCTACTTATCGTAAAACACTTAACAGCCTAAACCTTTTTTTGCTGTATTTTTGTATATTTTTTTTATTATTAATTAAAGAGGTGTACAAAAAGTTAAGAAGGGTACGACTCGTTCGAGCGAGAAGCTGAAGACGGCGAAGTCTCGGGGAGTGATGCAACGATACGAGTCTAGTTATGATTCGAATGATAGTAAATAAAAATGCATAAATAATGTAAGGGGGGGGGGGAAGGCGCCCGCACGCACACGACACGCACACGCACACACACATATATATATATATATATACACACGCACACTCTCGCTCGCCGCTCGCTTGCTCTGGAACTATTCACTGATAAAATCACTAACCAATTATTTCTTTAATCTGTCCAACGAGATTATAAAAATAACTTGCCAGTTTTTCATTAACAATATATCTTATAAACTATTTTCAATAAGCGCTTAAGTCTAGGTTCCTCGGTCTAGAACAAAGTGTACCAAACAATACAATGAAATCATTCGTAAAATATCATCGATAGTACTTAACAGCTCGTATATTGCCGATAGCGAACTTAGTTTTAATTGTATGATTACTATACATATATCATTTTTATTCTGGTAATACTTAATAACTAAATAATAGCAACACTGGTGTTAATTTTCACAAAGAATATGTTTTAGCGGTCCAACTTAAGAAGCGAATGTATTCCGATGTCATAGTTCCAGCGCAGCGCGTCGGCCCACCCGGGGTGCTTACAAACCCAACTTAACCTACCCGACGGAGCAGCCGCCACACTCGGCTCGGCACGGCACCGCCGAGCCGTTAAAACTATACCTTGCATTGTCTTTTCAATTTTATTACTCTCGAACAGACAAATGTACGAAATTTTGAATTTCAAATAATTATACCAAAATATTTATAGACATTTACGTCTTCACGAAGCGTTAATTAAATTTTACAAGTCTAAATTCTCTTTAAATTTGTCGGACAAAACGCGCCGACTCGCCAATCACTGGGAGTTCGGAGCCCTCCCAAAAGTATAGCACGGTACTCGGCGTAATTGAAATCGAGGCTACCTGCAACTGAAAACGTGCGGCCGCCCCGCTCGCCTACGAGTATATCACAGCAGACGCCACGCGGCGGGGCGCGGCGGACGTAATACGCGCTTGTAAGCACCCGGTGGCCGCTCCGTGCTCGCACACGACGCAACAGACAGACCGACTACTGAACAAACGATATCGACGAAGTAGAGCTACGAGGGGGCCTCGTCCCGTCGCGGGGCCCGCGGCGGGCTGTATGTGTAGGGCAGGCTATGTACAGTGGGGTAGCGTCACTGCGGGACGCATCAAATCCGAGGCGCGCTGCCCGAGAACGCCTCCTGCGGAAGGGAGGGGGGCGTTAGTTGCGCCGACACTGCACTCTATATATATGTATGTACATTTAAACACAATTTATGCTCTTTTATTTAAAACAGAGCAGGTTAAAATAACTTTCAATTAGCAAATTGGCCGCTACTCTCGATATATAATTTTTTTTTCAAAAAAAAAAAACATACTGTCGATCACAGATCGCATCGACGGCGAGATCGTTTTGTAATTCGTTTGTAAAGTGAATTACGAGTACATTTTACTTTTTTAATAGTTTACATCGACGATGGAAAAAATGTATCGACGCTTCGCTCAAAAAATAATTTTAGAAACTTTTTTATAAGAAGGAAACAACGAAGACACTACCGATGGCGATACATCGACAAGCGACCGCGGACACCGGGGACAAGAGACCTAACATCCCGGCTCCCGAGGGAGGCATCGTCGACGGAAGGGCTGGCTAATATATCGGCCGACGCCGGCGGGACCGACTCGGGGGTCTTCCCCCTTTCGGGGGGCAGAAGCGGTGTCTTTTCTTTTAGAGGAATTCTCCTCGGACATTTAAACTCGTCAGTGGAATTAAAGCGGGTGGGTCCGCAGGCGCGTACGTACGTCGCGGGCGGGCGCGCGGTCGGGCGCGCTGGCGGCGCGCGCGGCGGGCGGCGCGCCCTGCAACACACACGCGCGCGGTTAGTGCGCACACACACTGCAGCGACTATTTCTATTTGCAAATAAAACAATAAAATATTCTCCTATTCTATCCTATATTGCAAAAATTCTCCCGCTGAGTTTCTATCGCCGACTCCTCGCAGGTCTGAGGTGTCTCTTGTCGGCGGTAGATTTGTGACTATCGATGAGTAAGTGTAGCGTTTCCATGTCGAGTGAGGGCCTCGACCGCGACTCGTCCTACACCTTTTAGAATCTTTAAAACCACTTTGACCATCAGATGACTCGTTTCCCGCGCTATTTTAGACAAAAAAAGTCACTCCAGCTGCGTCATTGTAAGCGACGACTACGCCTAAAAATTTTGTTTAAAAAATGAAATCACTATTTTAACTTATATATTCGATGAGACTAGCAAAAGAAAATATCGTATTTTGCAATGACGTAAGCTCGGCTACCTGGTGGTGGTCGGCGGGCTCGGCGTGCGCGCGGTTCATCTTGTCGCAGTAGTCGGCGAGGATGTCCCGGAAGCGCGTCCAGCACTTCTCGGGGACCGTGATCGCGGTGCGGAAGTTGCTCTTCACCTGCGGACGGACACGCTCGTAAACGCCGCTTTGTTATGCTACACGACTATCGGCCCTCGACTTCATTTTCTACTAAGAATGCTATTTATTGTTATGTTACGTTATAATAAACATGTCAATCTTAACAACCGAACGAGTACCTTCTAGTATCTCGTACTCGGCGGTCGAGGAAAAAATCGTGAGGAAACCTGTCCGGGATGAAAATCTGCCACGTGTATATCTACTGACCCGCATCGAAACTGCGCCTAATTTCAGACTTTCTTCGTGACGAGGGAAGGCAGGCCGGGGGACATTTACAGGCTGTCACGCCATTTTAACGATGCGGTAATGCGGCTGATGAAATTATAGCGTCACGTCACGCACAACGAACAAAACGAGGATAAACAACGACAGCTATATTTATGGTGTGAGGATTCGAATAATTCAATCGCTCGCATTATTACATCATCAACGATAATAAATAGTAATTAATATTATTAACAAATAATAAATAACCAACGAGTCGAAGCAAATAAAAATAAATTAATTATACGATACTATTTTATAATTACCAAAAAATTGCGTTATCTGTAACTAACATTGAACAACTTTATGACCTGTAATTACATCTCCAAATTAAGGCAAAAATCAATATTAATTAATAAATTGAGAAAAGGAGAACTATCGCGCTGGAATTCGATGCGAGAGACGCTCGTGTTATGTGAGGTATCTAAAAATTTCATTACGAACGTTCACTAACTATTCATGTGTTGTAAAAATTGTACCATTTCTGATAAATACGGTAAACCACTAATTTAGGAGTTTTGTCTTCTAGAAGTGTTTGTAAGCTTTCGGAACAAAAGTGGACCCTGTCGCCCCAACAAATACTTTTTTACGATAGCGACAAAACCTTACTCGCTAGTGTCGCCAACCGGTGAGACCAGACAATACAGATCATTATTTTATTTTTTTTGTATTTTTTTTATTTTTTATTTTTTTATATATATAAGATAGGTTATTGAGGATGCTCAAAATGAACCACAAATTGTTTCTCTGAAAATACAAAGAAACGACATTTAAAGTTCACTAATATCAATCAATCAATCAATCAACAGCCAATCGTTGTCCACTGCTGAACATAGGCCTCTCCCAAGGTGCGCCAAAGCTCCCTGTCCTCCGCCTTCCGAATCCAGTTGGTGCCCGCCACCTTCTTAAGGTCGTCGGTGCGGTATAGACGACTTGAGGACTTGACGAAGGTTGCCAAATGCTGCCCATCCCAAGCGAATTCTTCGATCGGCTTCCTTCTCGAAGTTGTTCCTACCGACTTGTATTATCTGTCCTAGGTAAGTATATTCACTAACAACTTCGAGAGGTTTCCCCTCGACGTATATCGGTCCCGGCACGACATGCCTATTGAACATGACCTTGGTCTTGTCCAAGTTCATACCGAGACCGACACACCGGGAAGACTCGCCTGGGCTACGCAGCATTTCGGTGAGTTGTTCCAGCGACCCTGCTATGATGACGATATCGTCGGCAAATCGAAGGTGTGAGATGTACTCGCCGTTTACATTGACTCCATACCTAGTCCAATCCAGCGTCTTGAAAACGTCTTCCAACGCGTTGGTAAACAGTTTCGGGGATATTACATCCCCCTGTCTCACCCCTCTGCGCAGTTGGATCGCCTTCGTCTTACAGTCCTGGATGTGGACAGTCATTGTAGCGGCGTTGTACAGACATCTCAGTACCTCGATATATCTCCAATCGATATGACATCTCTGCAATGAGTCGAGCACTGCCCAGGTTTCGATGGAGTCGAAGGCTTTCTCGTAGTCCACAAATGCCATACACAGCGGCTGATTGTACTCTTCAGTCTTCTGCACAATCTGCCGAACAGTATGGATGTGGTCCACGGTGCTGTAGCCTGATCGAAAGCCGGCTTGCTCTGGGGGCTGGAACTCGTCAAGTAATCTGGCGAGACGGTTCGTGACGACTCTTAAGAACAGCTTATACACGTGACTCAGGAGGGAGATTGGTCTGTAGTTTTTCAAGAGGGTTTTATCACCTTTCTTGAAAAACAGTACCACCTCACTCCCGCTCCACGTTTCCGGGGTCTTGCCATGTTGGATGACGGAATTAAAGAGGCTTGCTAGCTCTTTCAGAACCGGAGTCCCGCCTGCCTTAAGCAACTCTGTTGTGATTCCGTCATCTCCCGGAGCTTTGTTGTTTTTAAGCTGTTCTAGAGCCGCCCTAATCTCTCCTTGGTCAACGACCGGGAGCTCCTCGGAGTAATGGCGCATAAGAGGGGCGCGCTGGTCATCAATACTGATTCCCACGGGTTTATCTTCCGATCCGATCTTGAAGAGAACAACTGCCCATAAAACCTCTCTACTTCTCCGACAATCTCAGGCCTAGAGGTAACGACCCCATTTTCAGTTTTAATTTTTGTCAGACGCGGCCTCCCAAACTTGCGAGCGAACACTTTCGATCCCCGATTTTGCTCAATCGCAGCCTTGATGGCACGGGTATTGGAGCGTCGGAGATCGCGTCGCGTCAGCGTTTTTATTGTTCGGTTTAAGGCCTTATCTGACAAAAACGATGGTAGTTCTCGTCGTTTTCTCATGATCTCGAGTGTCTCAGCAGAGAGTTTTGGTGCGTTGTCTCTTCTCTGTGGCGGAAAACACTTGCGGGATATGTTTTGCAGTATTTTGACCAGCGTGTCGGTTCTCTCATCAATGCTGCTTGTGGTTTCCAACGCGGTGAATTGATTTTGAAGTTCCATTTGGAACTTTTCGGAGCCTTGAGCAGCTTGGAGCATGGTAGGTCGGAGAGTAGACCTCATCATTCTCGATCTTTCGGCTTTTAAGTTGATATTTAGAGTGCCTCGAACCAAGCGGTGATCACTTCCGGTATTAAACCTGTTGATCACTGAAACATCTCTAAATATGTGCCTTTTATTCGAAATGATAAAGTCTATCTCGTTCCTTGTCACGTTATCGGGGCTTCGCCAGGTCCACCTCCTCTGAGGCTTCTTTTGAAAGAAAGAATTCATCAAAAAAAGCCCCTGCGCTTCGAGAAAGTTTACCAGCATTTGCCCCCTGTGATTTCTGCAGCCCAAGCCGTAAGGTCCGACTTTCGATTCACCGCTATCTTGTACTCCCACTTTAGCATTAAAGTCTCCCATAACAACATTGTAGTGGGCCTTCGAGGTGTCGTTGAGGGCCTTTGCGATGTCCTCGTACATCGCTTCGACCACATCATCAGAGTATGTCGAAGTTGGCGCATATACCTGTACGACCTTCAGGGAGTACCTGTCGGAAAGTTTTAGGACAAGGTACGCTACCCGGTTCGACACACTACTGATTTCCACAATGCTAATAATGAGATCCTTTTTGAATAGAAAACCGACACCACCCTGGGAGAGGTTATCACCTTCGCGGAAGTAGAGTAAGTTACCGGACTCTAGAGTTATCGTGTCCTCCCCCTGTCTTCGGACTTCAGATAACCCCAGTATATGCCAGTTTATATGACTTAACTCTACTTCTAATTCGGCGAGGTGATGGTCCAGCCTCATCGAGCGTCCATTATACGTTGCCATGTTCAGTCGTTTTATACGGTAGCCTGCCGTGAACCGGTGATTCTTAGCAACCCCTGCCCTGCCGATACCGCGACCGCTACCTTGGTCGGGCCTAGCGGGCTTGCCGGTAACTGGGAGCCTTTTTTTGGGCGCATCTGCCATTAAGGGAGGGGTTTGCCCATACTCGCCGCGCTGGGCAGGCGTGTTGGCGAGCGCAGTAGGGGGGTAAGATGTTTATGGGAGGGGGGACGCTGCTGCCCATCCCCCCTTTTCCCCGTCCCTCAGTCGCCTCTTACGACACCCACGGGATGAGATTTGGGGGAGTACTATTCTAAGCCAGTACTCCACGGCAAGCCTTTATGAGCCTACTTAAAGAATATTTGTATTTGAAATTATGTAGTTGTAAATATTTCTTATATGAATATAATATTTTAATATCAGCAAAATCCTAAACCAAACGAAAACTACAGTAAAACTAAGATTTTAACAATTCAGTACCAATTAACAATATTTTTAACTTTAAAACGCCCTAAGCACAACTATGGCATTTATATAAAGAGTTTTTTAGGGTTAGTTCTTGGCATATGCCCAATGCGAACCGCCTTCTTTACCACCCTTCTTTCCGTGTTGGGCGTGGTGTTGATTGTGCTCTTCATGGCCTGCTTTTCCCTTATGACCCTTGTGGTCAGCGTCTAAATGCTATCAGCGTCTAATCACTAATATCGCCTCCTCTATTATATCTCTTTATTTTCTTACAAAATCAAAGTTCAAAATAATCTAAACATTATCCGTCATTCTGTCATTCAACCATCAAATGCGCGGCAAACTGACTTTTAGTTACAGATTAAAAACGCGCGGAGCGCAGCAAATTTGGAATAATGAAATGTCATTTCATTACATCTCCCCCTCTAAGAGCGAAAATTCTAAATAATATAATCTACTATAAACGAAAATTCTAAATAATCTAATCTACTATAAACGAAAATTCTAAATAATATAATCTAGAAGTTATCTTCATATTCGTTTTCTTCTACCTCATCTGCTGTGATAGGTTGTAATTTTGTTATGTGAAATAAAGTTGATTCTGTTTTCTTGTTGCCAGTGTCAATCCTATAAATGGATTTTGATATTTTCTCTATTATCTTGAAAGGGCCTATTTTTAATTCGTCTAATTTTTTTCTATTCAGTCTATTTCCATTTTCTACATATACACTGTCTCTCATCAGTGTCTCATCTCAAACTCTTGCATTTTCCTATTTCTATCAAATATTTTCTTATTGTACTTATGGGATTTTATTGTATTCTCTAATGCTAATCTTCTATCAGCAATCCACTTGTCTTCGGTTTCTATTGTTTTAATTTCATTTGGTAGAATACTAACATTTGTTCCGTCCAGTAAATATTTTGGTGCAAAACCTGTAACAGAGTGGTCTGTTTCATTATATTTCTCTATACATTCTCTTGCTATTGTTGTCCATGTTCTCTTATTATTTTTCTCATTTATTTTACATCTTATTTTATTTACAATTGTTTGGTTTAATCGTTCGTTCAAGCCGTTCGAGAATGGTGTATTCACAGCTGTAAAAATTAGTTTAATGTTATGTTATCCTGCAAATGTTGTTTAAATTCTATTGAATTGATGCCTGGATATTGATCTGTCAGAATTATTCCAATCTCATCTGTCTCTAGTACTTTCTATGTTAATTTTATAAAGTCACTTGCGTTCTGTGTTTTTGAAGTTGTAATAAAAGCATATCTTGTGTAGTGGTCTACTAAAAGGTGTAAGTATTTTTTTGTGGACCTAGATCCCCCGAAGCCACCTATAGTATCCATTGACATTATCTCAAATGGTTTTGTCGCTGGTCCCAGTTGTGACATTAACCCAAATTTTCCTTGACATCTTGATTTATTTTTTATGCATATTTCACATGTTTTACAAATATTTATTATATTTTTTGTTAGGTTTTTAGCTGTATATATTGGACTTATTTTTTTCTGTAATTGTCTAATTCCAATATGACAATAGTCTTCATGCACCTTTTTTATTAATTCTTTACTAAATTTTTCTGAGAGTATAATCTTTTCATGTTTCTTTATTTTTTTATAATAGATTTTATTTTTTTGTAGTAAATTTTGTTTCTTTTCTTGTTTCATTTTTCTCTTGATCTTCAACTATATCTTTCATTTGTATTAAATTAACTATTTTCAATATTTCCTCCTTGTTATCTTCTGATTCTAATACAGGGTTTCGGCTCAAACAATCTGCTTCTATATTTTCTGTACCAGGTATATATTTTACTGTAAAGTCATATTGAGATAAGTAATATGTGAGGTCACCCAATTCTTCATCTGTCCTGCATTTAATATTCATGTTTTCTAGAGGTTTGTGGTCAGAGTAAATAGTGAAATGTTTTCCAATTAGCCAATGTTGCCAGTATTTAACCGCTTATTTCATAGCAAAACATTCCAAATAAATAGCCTTTTTCCGTTTTTGAGATTCGTTTAGTTTTTTTGAAAAATATGCAACTGGTTTGTCTTTACCATCTAGTTGTGTCTGTTTTAATATTGCCCCAATACCCTCTAAAGAGGCATCTGTAAAGATTTTTATTGGTAAGTCTTTATCGAATATTTCCAACACAGGTTGAGAACATAAATATCTTTTTATTTGATTAAATGATTCTTCACACTTCTCTGACCATACAAACTTTTCATTTTTTCTTAATAAATTGTGTAACGGGTCTAAAATAATTGCGCTTCTTGGTATGTATTCATGGTAGAAGTTGATTTTTCCCAAAAATTGTCTGATGTTCTTTTGTGTCTTAGGAGTTGGAAAATTTTTAATTGAGATCAAATTGTCTTTTAGTGGTCTTACTGAGTTGTTCTGAATTACATGCCCGAGGTACTTTACTGAGTCTGAAGCAAACATACATTTTTTAAACTTTAATCTAAAGCCTTCTTTTATTATTCCTTCTAATACATTTCTTATGCGTCTTATATGGTCTTCGAAGGTGGTTGAGTATATAAGAATATCATCAATATAATTTACGGAATATCCTGTGAGATTGTGCTTTCTTAGAATATTGCTTAAAATTCTCTGAAAAATAGCTGGTGATGTTTTTAAGCCAAAAGGAAGGCAGGTCCACTGAAAGTGGCCATCTTGTGTCACAAATCCTGTTTTACTTCTATCTTCTACCCGTAGTGATATAGCCCAAAAAGCTGAGTTTATATCCAGTGTAGTAAAATACTTACAATTTCTAGTTTTAATAATCAAATCATCTATTAATGGGAAAGGTTGAGCTTGTGGAACAACAATTTTATTCAGTTCCCTGAAGTCTACACATAAGCGGAATTTTCTATTTTCACCTTTTTTAAATGCCAATGTCACTGGAGCAGCGAAAGGACTGTAGGATTCTTCTATTAAATTATTCTTTAATAACATGGATATTTGCTCTTCGATTTCTAATTAATCTTCTATTGTACATCTGTATGGTCTTTTACTGCAGTATCTATTTGTTAGTAAATCTATGTGAGCTTCATAATCTCTGACTGATCCTATATCATATTTGTCCTTAGCGAAAATTGTTTTATATTCCTTTAATATTTTCTCTATCTCAATTTTCTTTTCATTATCTAAATGGTCTGTCATACTTACAAATTCTTCTGTTTCTATGTGTTCATTAAAATTTATTGCAAATGTTTTTATATTCTTTTCTTCATTTCTGTTATCTTTAGACATTTCATCTATTTTATTTGTTATTTTCTTTTGTTCTACTTGCAAGTCCTCGTTTTGGGTTCATTTGAATTTCTTTATCATATCCAATCCGATTATAAAATCATCAAAATCATCATTTTCTACTATATACACATCCACCTCTTCTTCTTTTATATCAAATATTTTTATTTTTATTGTTATCAAGCCATCTGTTTTTTTCACACCATTAACCGTTTTCATGTATGCTATATTCACATTTTCCTTTTTTTCTTTTAATTTAATCAGTCTTGAATTTATTAAAGAGATCTGTGAGCCTGAATCATAAATGCCGCTCACTTCTAATTTTTTCTCTAATAAAAGTTTGATCTTGATTAATGGTGTACTTACTCGTTTTTTTTTCTCAGTGTTTATATCTACTTCAATTATGGAGTTGTTATTTACATTCCTGGGTTTAAAAACCTTTTCAGATTCATTTTTATTTTTCTTGAACCAACATGACTCCTCCGGATGATATCTAATTCCTTTGTCCAGAGATTCACAGGTCTTACATGGCTTCTTATCATTAGTTTTATTTTTATAAAGGAATGTACCGCTTTTTATTGTAGTTGAGTTTTTCTTGTACATCATACCTTCATATTTTTTTATCTCATTGAACAAATCAGTAATGTCATTGAGTTCATCCCTGTTTAATTTATTTAATATAAACCCAGGTAAACCCGTTGCAATAAGATCTATCATTGTTTTAGAGTCTATAGATTTATTTATATCTAGTAGAAGTCTTTCTTTTTTTATAGCGTAATCAATTAGTAGTTCTTCTTTATATCTGAATGCAAGAGCATATGTGACTATATTCCATCCTCGGCTTTTAAAAGTTTCTAAAAATTTGTCTTTCCATTCAGTCCACTGTGCTTTTATTGTAAGTTTTATGGTCATTGAGCTATACCAATCTAAACAAGATTTTTCTAAAAACAACCACAATATGTCTATTTTTGTTTCATCTTTTCAAAACTCTCGATCCATTGCATTGCATTAGAATTCTTACTTGTGAATTTTTCAATAATAAATTTCTCTGAAATATGTTTTAGGTTATGTTGATTTTCTTTCTTCGTAGTAGTTTCTATTAATTTTTCCAAGATATATTGCAAATTGTCACTTTTGTCTACTGGTTGTTTTAAGCTCATTTCTTCTAAATATTGATCTAAAAATTGCATATTACCTTCTTCATCTAGATACGTTTTCTTAAGATCTTCATCCAATTTTATCCATATTTTTCTACTTTGATGCCTTTTCTTTATGCTATTTTTTATTTTTGAGAAAGTGTTCATCTTGATAATATATGTATGATGAGTCACCGGTTTCAGCTCCTCAGGTAAAACATAACATTTTCCTTCTTCTGTAGATATCGAGGTTATGGCTAATATATTAGATTTGCCATCATTTGAGGCTATCATCGTAAATTCGAATTGCAGCCGGTCCATTTTAGTTAACGAAAATGTCGTTTTATAAGATAGGTTATTGAGGATGCTCAAAATGAACCACAAATTGTTTCTCTGAAAATACAAAGAAACGACATTTAAAGTTCACTAATATCGCCTCCTCTATTATATCTCTTTATTTTCTTACAAAATCAAAGTTCAAAATAATCTAAACATTATCCGTCATTCTGTCATTCAACCATCAAATGCGCGGCAAACTGACTTTTAGTTACAGATTAAAAACGCGCGGAGCGCAGCCAATTTGGAATGATGAAATGTCATTTCATTACATATATTTCTACGCCATTGACTGCAAATGACGAAAACTGATTGGTAGCAATTGACGCGCCGCGCATTCAGTGTCCATATAAATACTAGTTATTAACTAATAAAAAATAGTAGTTAACAGTGTTCGCCCACTGGTCAAAATACCACGCCCATAATCATAGTTGATTTTTTTCTACTATTATTTTTAAACATTTTTTTAATGATAACACTAGAAGTCGTCAACTAACTGCCAAACGAAAAAAAAAATCGGCTGGCAAACAGGCTGAGAAGAAAAGATGAAAAGGTAGCAAGCTGTTTAGTCTTTACCTGTTAATGTGTTTGTATATAGACTGGATAATCATTTATTTACATAACATTTTGCCTTATTTTTGTAAAAAAAAAACGTTTTTTGGTAATTAAAAAGATAGTATAAAACCGAGGTCAAAGCGACTCGATATTAAAAACACTATATTTGCAATACTTGTACAAATGTCCTTCGCCTTCAAGTCTCGAATTATAGAAAATATCGTAGAAAGTAAATTATTTTATAAATATCAAAAGTTCAAATGTAAATTGTATAAACTAACTTAGAAACGAAAAATAAACGAAAGATAAAGAAAACACTAGAAATTAAATCGCAACTCAAATCATGCGGGTAGAACTAAAATGGTTACGAAATGGTTATACAGTAATGTCATGCAATAGTGAATGTTGTGGCGTATCACAATTACTTGCAACGATGGTACCACCTCGCTGACTTTCATGTAGATGCCGCGGTTGTTCTGCCCGATGTCGAAGTAGAAGTTCTTGTTGTCGACGCGCAGGTGCCGCCCCTCGGGCAACTCGCCCTTGAATCTGATCAATAGACCCACGTTTACATTTGTACTTCAACATAAAGATCTTAACAATATATGTTTATAAGCTGATGTAGATGTTTAATATAAATTTTCGAGTTTCTAAAAGTTTTTATTTATAAAGCTTTGCAATACCAACTGGCACGACTTCCTGAGTGTAAAGTTAAGAATGATATTATATAATAGTTTTATTTATGCACTTGCTATCGAAAGCTTTTTAAGTTGTTTTCTGTTGAATATGAGATCAACTAATTAAATACTAGCAATTGAAAGTAAATAGTTATTGCACGCGTTATTTACTTCACAAAGGAAAAGGCTCATTATAATCTGGAAGAATAGTTATCCGAGCAAACTGAAAAAATGAGTATACGGTACATCGATAGTGGAGCAGAAGCGGTCCTATCGGAACGGAAATAATGTCAGTCAAAACACAAAGACACGTCTACGTCACAGGCCGGTCGTGGAGAGTGGGGGAGGGTGTGGGAGGGGTGCGGGGGTGGTGCGCGCACGGACCCGCCGTCGTCGGTGCCGAAGTCGTCGAGCAGGTCGGTGAGCGCGTCGCGGAACTCGATCATGCCCTGCGCCGGCAGCGCCACCTGCGAGCGCGGCCCGCCGCGGGTGATCGTCTGCGACACGCGCAGGAAGCGGCCGCGGGAGTTCTCCTTCAGGTCCAAGTAGTACCGCCGGTTGTCCTGCGGACGTACAGTAGTCTCGCTGATTAGGTTCCATTTAGAAATTATACCACAAAAATATACATACTATAGTATAAAAAATAAAAGAAAGAGGTATACTCCAGAATTTCGTCAATACTGACAGGTTGTGTTGTGTCTCATTTATTCCTATAAGCGAGACTCCACTGTAGCTTTGTAATGCAAATCTCGTTTGACAAACTTTTATTTAACTACACCTGTTAGTGTATTATGCAGGTCAAATCTAGCAACTGAATTTTAAACCAGTAACTATCCGTTGAAACTAAAACTTTGCATACCCTTTTGGTATTCCTGACTATACCAACTCGTAAAAAATATTAACAATTTTAGGAATATAAAAATATTTGTAAACCCATATCTGGGCTATTTTTCAAGTGCTGCAATGTAGTCACTTAACCTTACCTTGAGCATCATCTCAGACTTGAGCTTGCCGTCGTCGGGAACGCTCTCCGGGTTGGGCGGCCCGAGTGACGAGTAGAAATCACTGAAACTGGACAAGTGGTCGCGGAACTCCGCCGCTGTCGACATCGCCAGGAAGATCTGACTACGGCGACCATCTGCGCCGATCTTCAGAACAACAAATAGATAAATAGCTATTATTGTAACATGACCAACTTTCCTACTAGCTATATTAATATTACAATTGCAAAAATGCGTTTATAAATTTGGCCTTTAGCAACGGATTGAAGCGATTTGCTTAGAAACCGTTTACGAGCTGTTGACTGACTATAGGCTGTTTATGTGGACCCGAAACGAAATTAGAAAAGGAAGTTTGGAGCTTATTCTAGAGTTCGCTACTCCAATGCTGGTTGGTGGATATACAAGTGGCAGAATTTCAGTGAAATTAGACACATGCATGTTTCCTCAAGACACCGCCCAGCATGAGATAATTAAGTCGCATACAATTAATTAATTAGTCCAATTATACGGCACCGCAATCAATGCACATCTAACATCATAATTATATTAACGAAGCAGCATAATATAAAATTTCACTAGTGATACTACAGTTGCATTGAATTTCGTCAGCTCTTTTAATGATATACAGTGTCAGTATTATAATTATTTAGTGTCAGGAGGCTATTACACATACATACATATAACTTGTTCAAGGCGAACCATTAGCATCGGGGTTTTCTGTCGAGAAATTACTATACCCCCGTAATATTGATTTCTCAAATCGAATCAGAAGCCCGAGGTCTGGATGTTGAGAGTGTTAACATTTTAATGCCTTGAAAACACGTAAAGACGTTAACCAAGAAGCTTTATTTCATTCCAGTCTTCCGGTTTCCTGTCCCATCGTATTATGTGAGAGCAGCAATAGAGGGCACCTGTGTTTGCAACAAAACTTGTGCACTATATAATATGTCCTGCGCGGTTGGCTTAAAAATGTCCGGCCGGAATCGGCCAAGAGAACATCATCACCATCATCGTGTACACAATTACACACACATACATGTCGCAGGGCAGTGGCTAATGTGATATTAAAATTGCACGTATTTAAGTCAGTTGCCACAATTTCGTACAATATCACTGACCAATTCTAATTAAATGTTTATTGCACTGGACGCATTCAGTGTTATTACATACCGTAACAGCCTGTGAATGTCCCACTGCTGGGCTAAAGGCCTCCTCTCCTCTTTTTGAGGAGAAAGTTTGGAGCTTATTCCACCACGCTGCTCCAATGCGGGTTGGTAGAACCCGCATTGGAGCAGCGTTGGGGGTCCTGGTCTCCTCGGTAAGTCGTATATACGTGTCAAAGCGTATATACGACATGAGATGATTTCACTTTGACCAAGTCATGTTATTACATAAGTAGCCCTAATTAAATAATCAATAGTAGTAACACTAGGCATGAAGCCCGGCGTGTTTTGATTGGTCGCCTATTTATTAATAGAAGAGGGTTCACACGAACGGCGCTGCTAATAATATTAGTAAATGATAACTCCTTAAATCTCACAATATTAACGGAGCAAAAAACGCATTTTGTGATAGAAATAATTCAAGAAAATTCAGTGGCACTAGCCCGGGTTAGAATCCGCAACCCAGAGCTAAGACGCACATGTTCTAACCAGTAGACGTTAACTATCACGATTAAAACTCAACGCTGCGACATATATTAGCCTTCTGACATTGTAAGGGTAGAATGTGCAAGCCTAACTTCAGGCACAGGGGATATAGCATTTAAGTTCCAAATATTGGTGGCGCGTTAATGATGTAAATGCTTCTTATAGTGCCAATGTCTATGGGCGGTGTAAACCACTTACCATCCACCAGGTAGCCCATTTATCAGTCTGCCTACCTAGAATATATAATAAAAAAAACTTACAGCCGAACTTTGCGATAATATATTCAAAATAGATACCGTTTAGTTATCTTGATATCTGTTGCATCAACGTGTGTTATCTTTTCACGTAATATCAGTTGCATATGACACGATTCTATTGTAAATTAAGACTAAATACCAACCAGTTTAGAGACTTTTTTATTTTGTAATCTTTACCGCTGACAAGATCTCGCATTTATTGATTCTAATCAATAATAAGTATAATCAACCCAACACATAGACACTCGTATAAGACTTTCGTTCTTTTGATTTTCCTTTCAAAATACCATTCGTTTTACCACATCGAGATACATAAATATGTTTTACGAAGACTGAATGTCGCGCTGAAAATGCTCTAACATATTTTTAAAATATCCGTTAAGGAAAGTCTATATGATTAAGTCTAGTTTAGCTAGATGCACAAGGAACATATCATCTTAGTTACCAAGGTTGGTGGCCTATTGGCGAGGAATGGCTAATACTTCTACCAGAGCCAATGTCTACCGGTATAAATATATAAATATATGTATAAATGGCGGTGGTTACCGCTTACTAAAAGATAAAAATTTAATTAAAAAAAAAGTATATGAACATGGTAAATTGTCACATCATTTTAATCGTATAACGGGGTGCAGTCGGCACTAATGAGTTTCTTCCCGGTTCAGCTCGATAAAGTATATTTTACTAATTCGTAGTATCATTAAATTTCATTTATCTTGTAAAGTGATTGATTTGTCAATTGAATAAATTATATTTGCGCTGAAGATTGTGATTTTACAATAATTGTACTGTCAAAGCCGTGACGCATATCAAAGATATCTACGGAGATCCGCGGCAGTTTTTTATCCGTTGACGTTACAAATAATAAAACAACAATGGCGTTCCTCCAATTTCCTGCATTACCAGGACTGAGCTTACAATATCCTCCTACTGGCAAGGATTGTTTATAAAAACATTGCTATTGACATATAATATTTTCACTGCTGGTCTAAGGGCTACACTCCTAGAAACTTGAAAAAAGTTTGGAACTCATTATATAAAAAACGATGCGAAAATATTACGAACGACCGCCTAATTTTACTTGGATGTTAAGTCAGCACCAGAGACAGTAGCACTAACTTATTCTTACAGCTTTGCTTTGCTTCTTAATATGCAGTCAATCATAGAAACAAAGATATCATGTCCCTCATTAGCCATACGAGTACACGACGACGTGCATCTAATTTTGAGTGATTCCCGCCGCCTATAAACATTATCAGTACCACCACCAATGCATTGATGGCTTTTAATGATATTGATCTGCCCCTTGAATGACTACATATTGTTATATAAAATAAATTGATGATGATGATCTCCTCCTGACCGATTTTGGTCACGGCGGCCAATCTCAAGAGAGATAAGCCAGGTTATGTCTAGTCACTACAGCAACGAGAAAGACATTAATTTTATAGAGCATCAAAACGCAGCCAAATTGGTGGTAGTTAGTGACTTACTAAATCGAAGACTGCGGGTTCAAGCCCGAGCAAGCACCCTTGAGTATTCATGTTCTGAATTTTATTAGTAATTAATTTCACGCTTGATGGTGAAGAATAAAATCGGAAGAAAATTAGAGCGTATCCATCAAACTGCAATGGAGTAACGTGGTGAGTAAGCGCAAAACCTTCTCCTCAAGAGAGGAGGCTCAGCATTGGGACACTTACAATTTGTTACTATTTTTGTACTTTATAAAATGGCAACTGAATCCACCGATATATTTTAAGATCCACTGAAAGACAATCCTCCAAAGGGTATAAGATTTTGTATCAGTAATCTAATATCAAAATACCAGGGATATATTAAAAATAATGATGATGCCTTTCAAGCCTTATTAAATAACTCTAGCTTACAAAATGACTAAATATTTTAATTCGCACAAATTAAAATAGCGTCATAGATAGATAAGCCCATGACCGCATTCTTACTCAAATAAATAAAAAGCGATCAATTTTAAATTATAGCGAACGATCTTTAAGAAATTGCGACACCAACAAGGTCTTCTGCTAATATTCTTTACAATTTTATTCAACTCTAACATTGCGTTTATCGTCGACTTAAAATACCATGAATTCTGGCTAACTGATGAAACTGAAGATTCCGAGGCCATGGGTTTCCCGAAATTACGGAATTATGAAGTTGTCAGTACTACTCGATTGCCGTCTCATCGGATGAGAAGGGAAGGGGATAGAGAGATTTCACAGCATTTGGCACACATGGCTTGTCCTTAAGATGCCAATCTAATATAGCCATGACAGTAATTCAGTCGAGAGACTTATTTTACATATATGTAAGAAAGAATACGTTGGTCGAATTTAAAATGTATTTAAGACTAGTAGAATTAACATTTGTTAATATTAGGGTACTTCAGAAAAAACTCTACGAGATATTGCCGAAGGGTTACCGTTGTCACATATACCCGACATGAAAAATTACAACTAAAATATACCATAATATTACGAAGCCACGAGGATTGAGCTTAAAGTTATTAATCCAAAGTCCAACCGTATTGTAATTTATATATATGCATATGATGTATGTAAGTAAGATGTGCCGTGTGATTTCCGGCTGAAGATAATAGAACCACGTCATCTCAACCCGTTTCAACTAAAAGACTAATATAGATCTTTTTCTTATTAATTTCAAGAACCCGTATTGTGGCCGAAAATCAACCCAGGTTTCACCTAAACAGCCAAACCAAAAATTATTTCCAAACAGATCGCCGTCAACCGTAACTCTGCCATATACATTTTGTATTTATTTTTACCGTGCCATTTTGTTTGTTTCCATAAAAAAAAAATTATCGTTGAAAAATATATATGAGAAGTATGTATGTCTTAAAAGTTATATATTTGAGCATATATACCACAAAACAATCAAATTAATAAGTAATTTAAGCCTATAGCTCACCTCTGCAACTTTGATAAACCGTCCGCGGCGATTCTGCTTCACGTCGAGATAAAATCTCTTTGACTGTATCTGCAACATTTTTGTCGCCAACTCCTGCTCCTGTGGCTGTTGACCTGAACACAAAAAGAAATTATTTCCTTTTCATATGTATATATTATAAAAGAACTACCAATTTTCGTTTTCAATACTTTACTAATATTCGTATGTTCTCCTCCAGTTAGCACGAAGCTTGAAATTTGGAGAGAGGACAACAATAATCATAGTAGGATCGACCCAGCGACTGTCACTGCCTAATATTTAGTAAATATAATCCCATATGTCCACTATCACATTTTTTTAGATTTAAGGTAGTTTGAGGATATTTCGTTCTAGTTCCCGGATATTTCCAAGTTCGGTTGTACTTTGTAGCTTGACTCAGACCTTGCTTACTCCCAAAAGTTGTCATTCAATATTTAACATAATTATTGATTCAGCCTTGACTTATAAAGTACACAATTGTTATCGTAAATTCCGGATTTGATAATGAAAACAGTAAACGTTCAGAATACGTTAATGTACGGAGGCTAATTTAGCGTAAATATTGTTTTTGTCTCGACAAAACCAATTTGCAAAAACAGGATCAAGTATATCCGGACCCTTGTCATCAAACTTTAGGAAATGTGTTAATTGACTCAATCTACGATTCAATACCGAAATTGTAGAATCGGCTTATCGCTTCATTTTCATTGTATACGATATTATTTTAAAATTTGTTAATAAATCAACCAGAGCGCCGTGAATTGAGTCCAGTTTTACTATTTGGCATTACCATATTTTTAGCAACTAGATTATATCGTGATACCGAGTAATTTTGTTAAAAAACCATCAAGAAGCATCGTCTCAACAACAAAAAAAGAGGTGTGACTATGACCTCAATAGGTTAAATAATTCAGAATTGAAACGTCCCCAAACCACATTTAACCCATATTTTATATAAAAAAATCAATTTCATAGTTGACAAAAAAAGCCCAAAATAATTTTATTACCGTCCTAACTTAAGTCTTTAACTTTTTTAAATTAATGAAGAAAAAAATCGGCAAAAAATATTTCCTAATAAGAACATTGTGAAAACTTGAAGGCCAAGTCAATTATATGTCGAAATAATATAATTAATTTTATGTTTGACAATCACATATTAATACACGCAACAGCTGCTACTTGGCCTTTTTTTGCGTTTACTAATTAACATTAGATAGGGCTTAGGACTCATTGATATTGTTCAACTGATTTATGGTTTGCACATTGTAACATTGCTATTTTAGAAACTATAATTGTTATTAACAAAACAACATTAAAGTTGAGTTTCTCTCGCCGGTTCTTCTCTGGGCCGAGTCCTTTGCGATCCGACCGTACATTTTGGACAATCATTAGGCAAGTGCAATTAAACTATATTTAATAAAGACAGATGGAAGTTTTTATATAACCGTAATACCGTAACAGCCTGTGAATGTCCCACTGCTGGGCTGAAGGCCTCCTCTCCTCTTTTTGAGGAGAAGGTATTGGAGCTTATTCCACCACACTGCTCCAATGCGGGTTGGTGGAATACACATGTGGCAGATTTCAGTGAAATTAGACACATGCAGGTTTCCTCACGATGTTTTCCTTTACCGTAAAGCACGAGATGAATTATAATCACAAATTAAGCACATGAAAATTCAGTGGTTAAGATTCACGCGTTCTTACCACTGGGCCATCTCGGCTTTTTTTTATATAAGCATTGTAACAATCATATAACTTGCCATTAGGGTCTTTGGCCTATAGTTCATTAACATCAATATTTATTTATTTCTTAAACTATTATTGACTAATAAGTTTGCGATAGGATTTCGTGAAAACCTGTTACATAAATAAAACATTTGTGTATATCTTAATATAAATCTAAGGTGCCAATTAAAACGGCTTTGCGCTTTTAATTTGATATGAATATACGTAGATAGACACATATGAATGTAAACGGATAATTGAATTTTCAACTTCATAATAATTATAGGCCAATCAGCAATAATTATATGTATAAGTGTTAAAACTGGTTTTTATTTAAACTATTTAAAAAAATAAACATTATGACAAACTTGATTTTAAGTATCGAAGAATTAGTTTTCCACTTATGAAATCGTCAATTTCATTTATAAAGTTTTATTTTTCGTTAGTCAATGATCCGAAGCAAGCAAGTGATGTTGAAACTGGAGTAGCCGTAATTAGAAATCGCGATCGATTACACAGCATTACAATGCATTACAGACAGACACGCGCCGCTGCGTCCTTTGCCTATCTACCAATTCTTAGGCGTTGTTATTCATTATTATTTGACTCTGGTAGCGTTAATTAGATACCAATTTATCAATTCAAAATCCTTTTTATTTGTAAAGACTTGGCTTTAGTATTCTTGAGTATATCGATAGCTTTTGTAGAAGGAAATAAATAAGCCTTCTGTCCATACATAATGGATAGAAGTTTCAGAATGATCGGTTCGAGAAATAAAGAAACCCACATAATAGAATATAACATTATTGAAATGGCCGGTCTTAGCGTTACAAACGTCTATATGGCGTCCATTAGACGAAAGGTAGTGCTGACATTTTCATGGTATAATCATTGCATGACTGACGGATGACTGATGTATGTACGCAGTTCATTGATAATAATTATGGGAATATTAAAAAGATTTTTGATCATGCAAAAATCAGTTTTTTTTTTAAATAATATTTCACTAAATCGAATTTTTCAAGCGAAATTAATTCGTCTATTCTTTATTCAATTGCGAGTTCCAAGCTTTAAACAATAAGTTTTATGGATATATAAATATCCCGTTTTAATGCCGAATCTTTCGTCTAACAATTTCAATGAAATCTCAATACAATGTTTACTTTTATGAAATCTATTTTATCTCGAGTTACGCATTCGTGGAAATCTATAAAACATTGCTTTGAATGATGATCAATCGTATGGTTATAATTTCAGTACGTCATAGTGACTGACGCCTGCATGAGCCTTTTACGGACGCCTATGACCACTAACCATTAAACGTCCCATCTATTTGTGTCTTGTGATTTTCCTTTAAAAAGTTCTGTAACATCTTTCCCTGACCGCTCGGTTATGAGTCCTAGAGAAAATCATATTTAATATATTTCACTCTATTTGACTCTGTCCGTAAGAGTACACACAACACAGAACGCTTTTAAATTGAGTTCCAACACGCTTTGGCACACCTTTATTGTTATTACATAAAAGGTATTTTCCAATGAGTATTTTTAAGATTACACATTATTTTTTTATACAATAAAGAATCAATTACTTATAACCTACTAAAATTTCCTTTTTTATTATTACTTATATTAGGAATGCAGACGAGCGAAATCTTTTTTATGATATGATCAACTTCGTCCATAGACAATGACACCATAAGAATAAACAACCCCTTACACCGCCAATGGATCATTACACTGGCTCATTCACCCTTCATATGGAAAACTTTACATATCATTTGTATTTAATATACTTAAAGTGATCTTATTTGGATGGATCTTAATCTTAATTAAAAGTCAATATCACTGGCATTGGTATTTACTATTTCCGTTTTTGCAAAGTTGATTTCCATTTAATTCAATTACGTCTTGCTAGTTCCTGCTGTGAATCAAATTAAAATTCATAAAATAGCTCATGCTTTTAATTCAATTATTTTATGTGTGATCTTAATGAAATAATTCATAATTAACACGAGCTTATATATTGCATGGAGACATTGCATTAAAGTGTAATTGTATCGAACATTTTTAATATCAACCGAGATATTTGTTTTTATTAAATCTATGTTGTTGTTTTTCTTAACATTTTATAATGTTTAGATAAGAGTAATCTTCTCAAAAACATTAAGTTTGTTACCAAACCTTTACTGAATACGACACTTTTCCAAAAACTCCTACTGATTTTTGTAAAAATTATACAACCTGTTGTATAATATTATACTATATTTTATAGCTATTTGAGTCAGTTGCGGGTGTTTGTAATATTTGCGACTACGACAATCGCATACAAAATGACAGTAAGCATATCGCTTTCTTTGACCTTTGGTGATTACGCTACGTTAAAACGCTAAACCAGACGAAGTACCGCCTTTATGGTTTCCGGCGGCATATCTATAATAGATATAAGAAGCTAATCTGTTGTGTCCCAATTTAAAATTAAGCTCTATAACACTGAGTAGAATCATAATAATCCATTACAGAATTTTGGAGCAAATCGCGTAACAGAAATTTCTTATCTTACTTTGAGCTCTGGAGATTATGTATCGATACATTAATAGCAAGATTGAAGTAAATTTAAACATTATAAAAGGACGGGGGGTTACATAGACAAACAGAAAAAAAAGATAAAATATCGTGCAAAAAAAAACCACGTATACTTCTACACTACTAACAATCATTCCATAATTTAAAAAACTCAATATTGATTGAATTAAAACGAAAGTTAAAAAAACGTTATTTAAAACATTGAACATTATACAAAAAGTTTTACCTTGCGATTGTTTGTTTATAATTGACTGTATTTTGTTGATATCGCTTCACCGTAGTAACTGGCAATAGAAAAACCGGTAATTATTATAAAAAAATCATCGTACTTACCGGAGTCAAAATTATTCCCACCCGCGTCCATGCCTTGACCATGATATTCTGTAAAAAAAATACGCAAATAATAAGTAAACCATAAACATACACAAATATACTAAGCAGGTTTAAATAAAACAAATGTAGCTTCAATGTACAAAAATAATTTAATAGAATATACTAAACTTACACACAAATATACTTAAATAATTAAAATTAACATTTAAACGCAACATTTAGTCGATTAGTTGTCAAAAACATTATTTGTAATGGTAACGGTTACTTACGGTCATTAATTTAGAGTATGTAAGATACTGGTAAATCAAGAAAAAAAAACTCCTATAATCTGCATCAGTATTTTTGGCTACGTATCATGTATTGTAAAAATCATAGCTGCATTGCAAACATACACAACAAAGGTGTTAGAGTAGAGTATCCAAATAGATCCGTCTGTTTCAGTAACATTTTGACAATATCCTGCACATCAAAAGCTGCCAACCTTAATACACAGTGTAGTCGACCTCGTCGAACCGAGGGTTTGCCGTTAGAAAAGTAAGTAGTAGTAACACTGCCTGTAATGTTATTTTAAAAATAAAAAATGTAATCTTATAATGTTATGTGTATAGACTAGATTAAAAAAACATTGCCACAAATTTACATGAATTTCATACAATTTTCGTAACGATCGCACGCAACGCGATGCACTTGATTGAGACCCGCGAGCACCATTTGCAACTCTGCCCTGCTTAACTTATATTATAATCAAGCACGCGAGGCTATTTGTTCGCTTTGTTAGACAAACCGGACAACATAAATAATAATACTACAACCGCTGTGGAAGATTCTATTATTATATGTTAACAAGTAATAAATAATAGCCTTCTTAATTGGACAATCTTCTTCTACAATTAACGATCTTAAAATTTAATGTCTTATCGTATGAATTCTTTAAAAGCAATCTACAAACTCATTAGAAATTATAAAATATTATTATGATTACTGTCGGGTCGTATTTTATATTTTTATATAAATAGCGTTAGTGTATTAGAAACTAAGCCTCTAAATACATTTTTAACAAATTAGATGTCTTTGGTTTGAAAGCTGTTCAAGCGACACTACAGAAACATTACATTGTAATGGCGACCATTACTTGGCCTAGTGTATAACTTCGGTGATCAATATATATTACCAAAATATTTGGTATTTTCGCCAATAATACAAACACGAAATAATATATCAATAATATATATTGATATATTAATCTTATTTGTGGGGTCAACCAATTGTCAGGGAAGTCGAATTGGGAGAGAATAAACTTTATCTTATAAGGTTATATGTTATAGTATTTCTAAATATAAATTAATTTGGCTCTATTATAGTTATGTAATAAAGACCATTGATGTAAGAATATAAGTTATCTCTTTTATAAAAATGGTAAGTCTTTCTTAAAAAAATTTGGTACAAAGTTGGTGAATATATTTTCAACTGCGAGCTTGGTATACTAAGTCGACATTTATACCGAAGTGTGTATCCTGACGGTATGATTTTGCGTTTTGTACAAACTTCTTGTTATTTACCAATAAATTTGCATATTTCTAAAATGTATACATTTTAGGAAGGGTTAGAATATTATACATTTTAAAATAAGGTTCGCAAACGCAATTTGTACTAAAAATTCTATGGGTAACATCGTATACCTTCATGCAACGGCAATTGCACAAAAAATAATTGTGGTAAGCACAATTTGTAGACTAGTGCTTTTTCCACGAAGGACACACGATTATGTTTAAATTATTTATCGCATTATTTATGTCCGTGTCTAATAAGATAAGATGGTAAAGCAAGTAAGATAAATTCATTGACAATTTGTAATTTGATCACTTAAAGGTAAAATCTATATTTAAAGGTGTTTGTGGTGGATGAGTGGAGAATTGGTAGTTTCATTTAAATAAAAAATAATTAACATAAAACTATCATTCGATATATCATTCGCGAATAAAACACAAGGTCCTTCTGTGGATGTTAGCAATTCGTTGATATAATGTAAACCAGAAATAAGAGACATTCCATTAAGCTTTATTAAGGTGTTGAGGCATTAATTGATTGGGTACCGGAATTTTGTATTTAGTTGTTTAAAAAAAAAATTTTTTTACTATTTGATTTCTGACCTTGAAGTATAATAAAAAACACGCGTGAGCCTTCCCGCGAATAACTATTCCGTATAATTTTTTATTAAAGTAAATAGTTTTATACCTATCCATAAGCTTTGATCGAGTCTAGTAATTTTCTTAGTTTTTTTTATAATTAAATTATATTAAGCGCATCTTATATATATTTACCAACATAACTAAAACCGGCCTTGGACGAAATCATATATTTTTGGCACTCTTGTGTAAATTGTGATTTGTCTCCGTAAAACAAATTTAAAATACAAACGAGCTGTACAACACACACACACTTCAGTTCGAATCGGAGCAATAGGTGGAGTGTGACCGTACACGGACGAGTGGATCTACTCGAATTGCACGCTACAAGGACAGTATACAAAGCGGCTTAGGTACAGCTGATATCGTCACCCAAACGTCTCGAGCTCAACTTTTCAATAAACTAAGAATAAATGTAAGAACGACGAATTTATCGAATCTATGAAAATTTTATTTTCTTGGAAAAAAGTTCTGTATGTCTGAAATCAATACTCGTTATTGTTTCGTGTTTCCTAACTAGAACTATTTAAGAAATTTTTACTTAGGATAAATCCTAATAATTCAATTAAAAAATAATGACCCTTTCAGGGAAAAAAATTAAAATCTTTTTTCTGTTACGACAGAGGTCGCCATATGTCACAAAAGACGCAGGCACGTTTGACTAATTAAGTCCCCACTTTAATATCGAAGCAGCACCAGGACCATATCAGGACAACCAGGTCAATGGAGGAGTTTGACTCACAGAAGAATATGTAATGAATCGTTAAGACAATAGCAATGTAATATATTACGCAAAGCTTATCCGAGTATTTCATAGTATCGGTTGTGGTTTCCAATCGCTTTTAATATTTCAAGTTGTTGTATTGATTATTTTCTTGCACAACGTTTCCACGTATTACGTTCTTGTGGCGTCATATTCAGTTGTTAGAACCTAGTCTGTTTTTTTAGTCTATGTCATACCAACATTTAACTAACGATAAGGTCACAATGCCGGCTATCGCACAACAGTTCCGTTCTATATATTTTTATGATAAATTTCGATGAAAACGCCCAAATCTTTTGATGTGCGTCATGCTCACCTAAATCCTAAAATGTGTCTATTAAAAGAATTACAATTCTAGGTCGGCGTCGTAAAGCTAGTTCTGTAGTATAAGAACACTTATAGCGAATGTGGACTATCATTTCCAAGAATATAATTTTTCGAGGCTAAACGAACTTATTATTATATCACGCTTATAAATAACAGCTTTCATTTTAATATTCTTCGATAATAAAACATAATAACATTATTATGCCATTATATATTGCAGGAAAACTGTCAGACATCCAGTAGCGCACAAAGCTCGCGAAGACAAAGGAAATCAACTGAAGTTTCACTGTAGTTATAGTTTTAATTACTTCAATATAACATAGGAACTATAAAGCAACTAGGTAACAAAAGCACGCTATAAGAAACATCACCGATCATATAAAGGATTGACCGTTACATCCAATTAGCGTGAGCTACGCTCAACGTAGGGGGCAGGCTGGGCGAATATTTGAAGGCATTTACAACAGATTACGCAATACAAAATGCTATTATAACAAGCGTTATTACTAAAAATATTGTCTAATGCTTGCAAGCGCGTAGAATGGTATAGTGGATCGAATAAGGTGGGCTGAGAGTCAGATTGAGTCGTTATGTAAGTGGTTCAAGGCGGGTCATTGGCAGCAGACATAATTTTGCCACAGACACAAGCCAGACGGACAAAAAAGTGAAACCATAATTTTTTCTTGAGAAATCACCAGCTCAGCTCGTTCCGCGCTCGCGAAGGGACCGTTCTCATTAAACGCATTTTATTACTGAATTGACGTGTTTCCTTGATTAATTACTTGAAGCACGAATAAAATGTCGTCATTTTGGTCGCGCCTTTTATTTGAATGTAAAGAAACCGGGATGATTATTGTAATTAATTTGTGTGAGTAGTAGACATGCTATTTTTTCTTATTTTTAAACAATGAAAAAAATATATTGCCTGATATTTGGAATAGTTACAAAAGTTTATACTGATACGTTTTTTTAAATATTAAGAGTAGGTGATGGACAAGTAAGCGTGTAGTACATACAAATATTTCACGTACATAATTACAAAGCTTAAGCTAAAACAAAGGACAGCTGTAATATAGACGGCTCCTTATAGAATGACAGTCATGTTAATACACCATGACGCAATGGCTGGGTGGAACAAGTTCGCGCTTCGTGAATAGTTCCGTTTCACAATAGCCAGCCGATGTGTTACAAGCCGAACGGCAATAGGTGGAATTGAAAGTCAACAGATTAGCAGAAAAAAATGTACATACATACTTAATTGCGTTATACAAAAACATCGTTCCACCCGTCAAAAGTTATGAATGATTTTAATAACTAAAATAATATATAATTTTGATTAAATACCTAATTGCAAACATCGCTCTATTTTTTTAACCATTAATAGAACCTACACACGAGTGTTAACGACAAGTTTCATCTGAATTTGAATGAAGAATATAGCCAACGCAGACGGAACGAGCAAAGGAATCCATTTATTCCCGATCTCTGTATTAATTGTTAACGCCTGAAAATATTGAATACATTATAAATAACAATTCCATATCGCCATTCTCACTGTTGTCTTTGTTCCACGGTATCGCGAAATGGCGAAGAAAGTTTAATCGTTATTATTGAATATTTAAAATCTATTGATCACAACACGTGCAATAAACTCGCTAACAAAGATGCTAGCATAACGTAACGTAATCAATTATATAATATTCACGTATGACGTTTATTCTAAACCAATATGGGCGAGTTTTTAATTTTTTTTAGGCAAAGTTACTTTTCCAAGACTAAGATCTACTATAAAACTAAAATACAAACAATATTGCAAAAAATAATCATCGATGTGTCGATGACCTCACATCAGAAACCGGAATTTTCCAGACAATGAAAAATTTAAAGATGAATAGTATCTGATATAGAATTCACGATCGTACATACCTATTAAATGCGAACATCGGAAACAATTGTGTGTGTATGTGTTCGTGTGGATAATTGGTCAGCAAAAGTTCTCTATCTTCCTAACTGTATCTTGCAAACTGTTAATCTTTTGTTGCCATAATTAGATAATCTATCAGTCTGCTTGTTAATTATAATTCGTTAAATGCGAACAAATACACTAATAAGGTTGAAGAGTTATTAAAACGGTTTCATATCAAAAAGTTCTATTTGAAAAAATCTTTATACATTAGATAGCCAATTTATTCAAGGAAGATTAAAGTCTATATTAGGTAACACTACGAAGCTCATGTAAAGTAACTCCTCATGTTCATGCACACAAATGTCTGTCCTGTCCAATGCGAATTGGTGGATACAAGTGAAAGATTCACATCCTACACATGCGAGTTTCCTTCACCTCCGAGCACGAGACGAATTATAAACACAAATTTAGCACATTTCAGTTCAGTAGTGCTTGCTTGGATTTAACCAGCAATTATCGGTTAAAATAACTGTTTCTAACCACTGAGCCATATTGGCTTTTATACGAACCTAATAAAGAAAACAGTCACCATAAACGTCAATTAATTTAGTAGAGTATTCATCATTGTGTGAAAATTGATATAGAAATGTATATCCTAGTTTACTTAGTGGTAGAACTTTATGTAAGCCTGTCCGGGTATGTACGGTTGTGTAACGTATACTAAATGGGAATATACCTTGGATCCATTATTCACACAAGGCCATCTGATCCCAAACTAAGCAAGTCGTACTATGAAAACCAGGCAACTGATATACTACTTTTCTTCTGTAAATACTCGTACATAGTTTTTTATGTATATATAAAACTATGTATCTATATATATGTATGTATCTATGTATATATATGTATCTATGTATTTATATGTATATATATATATATATATATATATATATACATAGATATATATAACAAACAGACAAGTATCTACATACCACACCAACCGGCTCGACGGTTAATATTTCTTGACATATCTATGGTCGGTGGAGACCACTTACCATTAGGCGGTCCTTTTGCCAACCTATCTATCAATTTAAAATAAAAATAAATAATTCAACGAGTGCGAGACCGTGGGGCACGACTAGGGCATAATATGTTATACTAGATAAACATATATACTCAGTATTGCCGAGATGGCCTAGTGGTTAGAACGCGTGAATCTTAACCGATGATCGTGGGTTCAAACCCGGGCAAGCACCATTGAATTTTCATGTGCTCAATTTGCGTTTATAATTCATCTTGTGCTTTACGGTGAAGGAAAACATCGTGAGGAAACTTGCATATGCCTAATTTCATTGAAATTGTCCCACATGTGTATTTTACCAACCCGCATTGGAGCAGCGTGGTGGAATAAGCTCCAAACCTTCTCCTCAAAAGGGAGAGAAGGCCTTAGCCCAGCAGTGGGACATTAGCAGGCTGTTACTTACTGTTAATTGACTTTGACCTATGATCAGATGTAAAATATTTATTTCTTAATTTATCTTAATGTTTATTAGACCTTTTTAAGGATAAGATACCCAAGATACCCTGATTAAAATTATGCAAGGTTATAAGGCTACAACTATTTTACAAAAATATTAGTACACACCATGCCTTGGGTACATTTTTAAGTGTTCTCTTTCATTTTAAGCTATGGGCCCTATTGATCAGCCAAGTAGCAATACTTTCTTTTGATAAATTTGGTTCAAATGGTGAGTGAACCTGTGTAATTACAGGGACAAGGGACGTACATCTTACATAAAATGGTTGGCGGCACAGGACTGAGCAAGAAGTGGTTTGTATGTCCTACAGAAGTATCTATGGGCGACGATAACACCATATAATCAGGTAAAAGGCTGAACTTGCCTTCCTAAAATAATGAAAAGAAAAAATCTATATGGTAACCGTAAAAATTATACTAAATATTGTTTACTTTTGGTGGTGTTTTGTTGCTCAGTCTAACTCTGTAAAGACTAATCAGAACATTTTGCAACACCATCTTTAGTATTTATATTTTTAATATCATATTATCAAATAGGATTCAGTTTCAACAATATATCTTTAATTGCAGAACTGTATTGCATAACAAATGTCATATTGACCCAATAAGAATTGGTAACCCTCAAAATGCAGGTGATAGAGGTCACAACTTGTATAATATGTAAACTTGTAAATATAGGTATAATTGTTCCTTGTATTCATGGTATGTGCATCTGACACGACAAGAAAAATCTGTCTAGAAAATGTATTCTTAAAAACAATGCTTATGTGATTTGAAAAATAATTACATGGACAGTACAAGACAGACAAGCACAGTGCAGTACAGACATATTATGAAACCATACAAGACTTGCATTTAATATTATTTGCTTTAAGAACTGATTTCACCCATTAGTAATAATAATAATGATATCCTAGGACATTATTCACACACGGCCATCTGATTCCAAATTAAGCAGAGCTTGTGCTATGGAAACCAGACAACTCATATACTACATTTACTACTTTTCTTCTGTAAATACATATTTATATAAATAATTACACCCAGACACAGAACAAACAGATATGTTCATGCACACAAATGTCTGTCCTGGGTGGGAATCGAATCTACCAACCACGCCAACCTAGTATGTGTAGATCCTTTTTATATGAATTTTAAACCAGTTCCACGAAGCGGATTTAGCTGAAATTTTGTATATGTTTACCTTTTTTGACATAAATTCTAGTTATATTTGATAAAAGCTTGTTTTAAATTATATTGTTTTTAACAATTTAAGTAAGGTAATATAAAACTAAAGTGATTATAATTTGTTAATGCAGGTACATATTGCATATCTTAAATCATCAGCATTATAAGGGATACCCAATGCCTCTAACAATTCCAATGACCCACGAGACTGCCTTTCTATTTATTAAATAATATATTCGATTTAATTTTACATATTATTAAGTGGTTACAGATTGATTAGTTAAAATCAAAAATTAATGGAAGCCTTATTTTTTAATGTAAATTATTGAATTTCAGTCTTAGATATCTAAGTTTGTGAAATAATAATAAAATGAGTGGGTGGTACCTACCCAGGCGAGCTTGCACAAAGCTCTGCCATCAAACTTATTCATTATAAGAAAATGACTATGAAATGATTATCATTAAGGACACTTCCTATACATTCTTTTGTAGTATGAATGTGTGTATAAAAAATATTACACACTACATATACAATAACATCATATTAATGTAAGTTCAAAAAAATTGTAATTTTTTAACTTTCATTTCTTTTAAATAAACTGACATGAAGTGTCACTTTAAAGTAAAAGTTCATCAGTTCAGGTTGGTAAGTTTTACATTTGCTTTTAAATCATCAATATATACCAAGGTTTCTAAAGAATGTGACTACTGACCTGATTTGCAACAGAGACTCAAATAATTTAATTCTAATATTTTGCTTATTCTAAATCCAAGGTACGTTTCTCATATCTTGCTACTACATAGTCTGTGTAGACAAGTAACAGAATGAATATATTTGCCAGTCTTAACCATCTCATATCATTATTATCAAAAAGAGTCTTTAATTTGTAATAAAGTTTATTTTTATATGTATCATTTCCATAAATAAATTGTATATTACAGTAACAGTACAGTAACAGCCTGTTAATGTTCCACTGCTGGGCTAAGGCCTCCTCTCCCTTTTGAGAAGGTTTGGAGCTTATTCCACCACGCTGCTCCAATGCGGGTTGGTATAATACATGTGGCAGAATTTCAATGAAATTAGACACATACAGGTTTCCTCACGATGTTTTCCTTCACCGTCAAGTACGAAATGAATTATAATCACAAATTAAGCACATGAAAATTGAGAATTGCATATTAGGGATGTTAAATTATTTTCCTAATATATAAACTTAAATACTTCTGAAAAGATAAAGTCAAAATGTCAGTAAATATTTTCAATATAAGCTTTTAAAACTATGAATTACACAATAAGACTGTAGAAACCCATGAAAGGGTGACCTAACATAGCTTGTTGCTATGTTTTATTCTTTAAATAAAAGAAAGGTTTAATGGTTTGGTATATGGCACCAGTGAATATTATTTTATAGCCCTTTGGTCGCTCTTTTAAAGTAAAAATAAGTTGATTATATTTGAATGTAAAAATATTTCCGTAATATTTACCACAATATATGTCGAATCCTGGAAATCACCCGCTCCATTATAAAAAACACACTTTCACAGCCAACCACAACACTTACAAGCAACTGCTAAATAATCTTAAAAAATACTAAGTATTAGAAGTCTTGCACAACTTCCCAGTATTTAAATGTAGAAATGGAACATTTCTTAAATATGAATCCCTCAGTGCCTAATATATATTCAACTTTTAACATGGGTTTAAGGATTTTAATGACAATATTTGAATTCTACATTCAAGTAGAATGTTTATCATGTATAAAATCTTAAGTTATCACATTTTAAGTTGCAAAATCTAATCAATACAATGTTGATGTCAAAAGCACTAGAGATGAATGTAATTCCTTTGTTCCAAATAAATTTATTGTTTAAGCTGAAATATTGTTGGTTTAGATCTGTAATCACTGGATTGAATATCACTGTCACTTACACACACAAAGCACTGAGCACTTTACCTCACAATAATCACACTGTCACTTAAAGTAGGAACAAAGAAACACAACACAGGTAATCTTTTAAAAGCAATTAAAAAGTAAGTTTGAGCCACAGGAGTTTCGGAGACCATGCAGCGGAGGCATAGATACGAATAGCAGGGCAGTGGATATGTACGGGAACTATCCCTGCGGGAGCGCGGCCACTGACCTGCCATGGTGCTGGCGCGTCAGCTGACGATGACGCGGCGGAGTCGCCGCTTGGGGCGCGCAGTGCAAGCGCGCTGGCGCCTCCGCCGAGTCGAGCTGCCACCCTCGCACCTTCGCCGCCACCAGACACCGGCCCGCCCGCCAACGAGAGGTCGCAGACAAAAAAATCGATAGGTCGTCAACCTCCACCGGCGCTAGCACTGAGCCGGGCGGGCCGCCGCGCCGTCGCCCGCCACCTTACCGATATCCCGCACCAAAAACCCACCGAGGCCTCAAAGCCCGAGAAATAACAGACCCGAATTCGCCATTTTGAAACGGGAACAATGAGATATTTACTTTCGAACGTTACGACGACTCGAAATGTCGTTCACGACGGTAAACGGAAACGGCGCGAAACGAAACGCGATTTAGACGCTACGCCGCTGTAAATAAATACGTACTCTGACTAGAAATCCCCTCGTCACCGCTGCCGATATCCGACATCTCAATCCACACCGAAATCTACAGGCAATCCACCGATCTTTTCGGAGCCTCTTGGACAAGTCAAATTGTCTATGGTTTCGAAGCCATCAAACTTAGGTTCTTTATGATGTACATAACACAAAATAATAAAAGGAGCTGTTTGGTCAAAATGGTATTCAACAGATGAAAATAAATGAAATATACAGAAATGCTTCAAAAAATTCAATAATTAATTTTTCAATAGCCACTTTTAAAATATTTTTTCTGAATGTTCAAAGAAAAAAAAAAGTATAAAATATAGACCAAAACTTGACATTGAAAGAACCTAATAACTTTGTAGTCAAGCAGATTTTTCTACATAAACATAATAAATATATATGTCTACAATACCAGCTGTGGCAAATTACAAATCGACCTAGGTCAACTTACATTTTTAAAGGTTATAAGAATATGTCAATTTTCAATTTTTACTAATAGTGTACGCTTAATAAATGTAATTATTTTATACATTTTTACGATAGTTTACACATATTTATACATTTTTACGATAGTTTACACATATTTATACATTTTTACTAAGATTTCAATTTTTAGTTTATTTAAAAAATAGCTTAATGAACATATTAGATTTTTATATAATTTTATTTCGGAGACAGAGAATTAGTTTCTCTGTCTACTTTTTATTTGTTGTTTACTCTATGGATAAGATGTTTCTACTTGATATGACAGTTCAACATCTGCTTTTTAATTTGCCGCTCAAATTTAAAAAACTAGCTGACGTAAAATTGATTCAAGTTTTAGATATATTTAAAGAAATTTGTTCCAAAGCTTAAAGGTTAGACTTTTACTAATATATTATTTGTGACTAGTCAGATTGAAATTTTAACAAGGTTAAATTATTTTTTCAAGAAAATTCAAACAAGTCAATAAATTCTCATATAATGTAATGTAGGAACATTAAAAGATGCATATTCAACAACTATAACGCGAATAAAATGAACTTTGGTTAAACATCAATATTTTTGTAAGTATGAATTACTGCTTTTGTTTCAAGTAAGTTATTTTAGCGTAAGAGCCGGACTGACTCCTCCGTTTAGTCATAAGGGCCAAAATGTAGTTTACTCATGATACCAACCAATGTACTAGTTGCGAATTATGTGCCAGATTAAATGTTTTGTCGATAATAGTCTCTGAAATATCTAAAAATGACACAGATACCTTCAATATAAAAGCGTATGTAAAATTGCAAGAAGTTTTTTTTTTCTTAAAATATGTTATGAAATGGTTTAATAACTACACTTAATAAACTAAAGATGTTGTGTCGTAAAGAATGTACAGAGCGTCATTAAATATACAAACATGTCCTTTTATTATGTCTTCTCTGATGTGAGATGTCTGTAGTATGTCAAAGGATCCGGGATGAAGACCTTCATTGTTAAGTAAAGAAAGCATTAATTCGAACATTATTATTATCATTTTTTTTATTATTATAATGGTAAATTTAAAAAACAATTCTAATAATAGAGCTTATTCCACCACGCTGCTTCAATGCGGGTTGGTGCAATACACATGTGGGAGAATTTCAGTGAAATTAGACACATGCAGGTTTCCTCACGATGTTTTCCTTCACCGTAAAGCACGAGATGAATTATAATCACAAATTAAGCATATGAAAATTCAGTGGTGCTTGCCCGGGTTTGAACCTACGATCATCGGTTAACATTCACTCGTTCTTACCACTGGGCCATCTCGGTTTGCCTTCCAATAATAAATTATAATGTAGAAGTGAATGTTCTTTCAAAAAACATCTATCGTTACAAGAATGATTATAAGTAAATAAATAAAACAAAATAAAATAATTACTAAATCATTCGCGGTTTTCACGCTCACGCAGGGCTGAAGGTTTTTTTATGTTACAAGCGGACGTGCAAATAGGCCCTTGATGTTAAGTTGTCACCACCGCCCATAGACATTAGCGATGTAAGAAATATTAACCATTCCTTAGATCGCTAATGCTCCACCAACCTAGGGAATGAAGACGTTATGTCCCTTGTGCCTGTAGTTACACTAGCTCACTCACCCTTCAAACCGAAACGCAACAATAGTAAGTATTGCAGTTTAGTGATAGAATATCCGATGAGTGGGTGGTATCTACCCAGATGGACTTGCAAAAAGCCCTACCACCTAGAATTTTTTGAAAAAGGTCATTTCTAACCAAGTATATAAACAATATGATACTCACACATAATAATGTATTTAAACAGAAATGTGACGAGACTCAGGGTATGGATAGTAACATACATACTTCGATTGAAGCGAAACAAAAGCTTTCGCTTCACATGACAATACAAAACAATAATATAATTTAAAATAAAACATCACTTTAATATTACAAATGACTATAATTTTGTCACAATTTTTCCATACAATGTTAATAACTTTTTACCTTACACCTATTTTTATAATACATTACTTATTATTAATGTTGTATTTTAATATTTAAAATTTTCCTGTTTACATTCTAATTACATTCTACGGAGTCAGTTTCGAATGAGACATTTAATATTATATTTTAAATCAAACCTCACAAGAACCGTACAATCTTAAATGAAATTTTGAAAAAACCTCGAGTACTTCATTATATTACACTAAAATGTAATTCGATTAGATCTTATAATATACTAAAATAATTCTTGCTTAGTCAACTACGAGAAGTTCGTTAAAAACTGTACAAACATATCAACTGTGTTACCGCTAGCGTAAACATTATATAAACGGACACACGAACCGATCTCGATCAAATGAAAACATGCGACATCGCTCAACAGTGACAACAGTGTAGCTACTATATAATTAATTAATTAATAATAGAGATAAAGTATATCGATAAATTGTACTTTATAACGCGCGTTACGGGGACGCGGCCGGCGAAGGGAGGGGGGAGGTGGAGGGGTCGAGGGGTGGAGGGGGTTACGGCAAATAATTGACTAATATGTATCAAATGTAACACATGACTGATGCACCCTTACACTAAGTTTGACGTTGCCGGGCCGGGAGAGCAGCCGCGTCCCCGACTATAAGAAACAAGCACCGTGGGTAAAATGCGAGTCATTCGAGTAGCCTACAGTGGTGTACGTCAGTCGGCTGGCGCCACTGACGCACGGGACCGGGTCTGGGTCTGGGTGATCGGTAATGTTTCGGGAACCAGCCGATAAAGAGTGACTCGATATAATTAACTATGAATAACAAGCGAGTCGAGTTACAATAATAAATTACAATAATTAAGTATCAATAAAATTGAGCTAGATTCGAACTCCGTCACCTGTCGGAACTCTGTTGTTCACCACTAAACGGTATCATCACGTATCACGTATCCCGTAACCGAAACGAATCATTATGACCTACATGATAATTTGTCGTCGTCTTTGCCGAAATGCATGAATCGAGTGACAGCCAGTGTTCCTTTAGAATTTAAAATGACACAATGATCAGAAACGCCGAGTATTCGCTATACAAACATCCGACACGAACTCGAACGTAATCCACAGAGTTTATTGCTTTTCAATTGAGATATAAATCGTAACATTGTATAATTATTGCTTCGGAGCTCCTGCGTCGGTGAGCGTTTGGCACGGCAATACTGCGACTTCGGAGCGCGGTTGACGGAGCGGAGCGACAAGCGACATTTATTCACAACCAAGCGGTCGACATTAGCGACATACGACTACCTAACTAGACTGCAGGGAGCTGGCCCTCGACCGACGCCAACGGGCGATCTCGCTCCGTTCGTGCTAGCTTCGTCGATGCCCCGTTGGCTCGTCATCGAATCGTCGAGACGATCTGATCTACCGGATCGAGTCAAAATAATCGCATTTAACAATTGTACTAAGTATCAATATTAGAGATAAATTTTAAAATTTTATAATATTGCCACAAGTTAGAATGAATTTTACAAAAATATACATACTGTACAAATAGTCGAGCGACTCAATGCATCGCACTGGTCGTCGCCGACAGTCGCGGGGGGCGCCCCCCGCACTAACCCTAACTCGTTGATAGAGACTTACACTAACGACTACGGCCGTCCCTCGGCCGGGCGAGCGGCCCGCCGGCGCGGCGCCGGACACATCGAGTAGGCCGGTCGCGACGCCGGTCGCGACGCCGGTCGCGACGCAGGTCGCGCCGGGACCTTGCGGCGCTTACTAGCGACAACTTATTAGTAAATCAACGAAAATAATCGGACCTTTTGCTAATTATATTTACTGTGGTAAAAAGTGGAAGTCGAACAAATTCAAACGTACTAGCGTGTTAAATACGGGCGCGACTGGGCGACTGCCGCGGCGCGACCTGAACACCAGCGATATTCATACAGAATGTAAAATGTATTGTACAAAAGCAAAAATATAATAGTATCGTAGTAGATTATAAATAAAAATATAGTAATATCAAAAAGCGTAATAAAGCACTCATTATGTACAAAGGCAAAATATTACCGTTGAGGCCAACCTCTACGCTGTAGCTTTGAGATTCTACTCAAATCCCGTCGCCGTGACCGCGTATATTATCGTAGCGGTCACAAGATAACGAATCAGCGTAAAAGCGGGGTCCAACGGACTCCATCTTAACATTCACCATCTTCACTATTGCACTTCATATTATTTTATAAAATATTATAAGATAATTTAATAAAGTGAGCATGTTTATTATAGAATAAATGAAGGACGAAGTGTCGACGTGCGAGTGTTAAGGCGAAGCTTACATGTGTCAATACAATAAACAATATCGGTACAGATAAGTAATTTTAACACAACGACGCGAGCGAAAAGACGCGTAAAAACCATAATAAATATAAAATAATATTTCTTAAGCAATCTTAAATACCCTGTTGATTTCATTTATAAACTTATCAAATTTTCTTTTCTGATTGACCAAATAATAATAAATAAATAAAAAAATAATAACGCATTAAAATAGTGAAATGATATGCTACAAATGGTGCAATCGGTCGACAATACCTGCAGATTAATGAAACGTATTAGATTTATATATATTTATTTACAAATTTATTTAAAAATGAAAGACAATTTGTGCAAACGAAAGTGTTTTACCGTAACATGTCATTTTAGCTATCTAACGCGGACAGCTCGCTGCGCTGCGGCGCCGACGGCCCGACGGCCGACCGCCCGCGACCACTTCCCGATCATCACTATAGTATATATAAATTCTTTCGAGTAAACCTATCATTAACGTATATGTCTTTCTTACGTATGTTATTTCGTTTTTACCTTATATTAATTTTATTTATTCGTTTGTGCAAAAAAAATAACTTTGATAAGAGAATTTAGTAAAAATGTTTGCGCTCGGGCGCGGCGATAAATATCACACGCGGAGTTCGTTTCCGCCGAGCGCGTCTGCGGTGCTCGTGTCCAAGGAGCCCGAGACCGCGTGTCCCTACTTACAGTCTAGACGTTTCGTAAGACACATCGTCTAGTATTTACCAACAAAATCAAAATAAAAACTTCAACAACATACTAAAGACTTAATAAATGTAACCGTAACGTACGGCGACGCCCGAGCCGTACAGTCCTACGAGCTCGTCACGAATGACGATCTTCTTAACGACAAAACAATCGAACCCCTCAGCACCCGACGTAAATATTATGCATTAAAAACATTAAATTAAAACTAGAGGGCGTAACCGGCAACTCGTACAACGAGGAGCCCGGGGATAAGATGGCGCACGATTCATAAAAATAGATTACGATACAATGTAAAATTATGCTAGTCACTAGCGATCCGAAGCTATGTAACTGATTCGGTAACATGAGTGTCGCGAACGACGGCAAATAAGTACATATCAAGTGTATTATGTGTAAAAATGCTTAAATCGATTCGTAAATAGCGTAACCGACTCCACGTAACGTGTAACTAAACCTAAATAAAAGTATACATTACATATCTCATAGGCCGCTCTTGTGACTTAGATAAAAATATTTTTACCGCACGGCTCGCTCGCGCGGGGGCGGGGGAGGCGCTTTACAATTTGACTAGCCGACACGAATTAGTAACTGACTAGAACGCGAAACATTTCATTGGCAAGACTTTTTTCTTCCGAGGCTCGACCTTCCGAAAATATATAATTTGCTTCGAAAACGTAAAGGTTTTGCCCGTTTCGAACCAGTTCCACGACCGACACCGAGGATCACAGACATTCCGAATAAATTAAGTACGACGCGCGCCACCCCCACCCGAGCCCGCGCGACCCTCACGAGCGAGGCGACCGAGTGAGTTGAGAGAGTGTGATGGATCGAAATAAATACATACAATATTTACAAATAAATCCTAAAAATTAAGCTCATCAGTTTGAAAAAGATTAAATTACATCACTAACGATCGCTTCACAAAACGTCGGCGACCGATCCGCCGCCGGTCCGGGGCGAGGCGAGATTCAGTTCGGCGGGCGCGGCACTAACAGAAGCCGCCGAAGCCGACGGACGGCACGGACGGCACCGACGGCACGGGCGGCACCCCGCCCGCGTGCTCGCCGTTCTTGTGCAGGTCGATGAGCGGCGGCGCCGACAGGTAGTGCGCCTGCAACGAGACGGCGGTCAGTGGCGGTCCGGCCGGCGCGGCGACTACTGGCGGCGGGTGCGCACCTGCTGGTGGTGCGCCGGCGGCGGGCCCGCGTAGCCGTTGTAGTAGGGCGAGTTGTAGGGCGCGTAGGCGGGCGGCACGCCGGGCGCGTAGCCGTACTGCCAGTCCGGCAGGTAGCCGGGCGCCGGCCGCATGAGCTGCGTGCCCCAGCCGCCGCCGTAGCCCACGAACGGCCCGCCGTACCTGCGCAGAACGACCCGTGAGCGGGCGAGGGGCGGGCGAGGGGCGGGCGGTCGGAGGGCGGTCGGGCGGCGCTCACCCGTTGTTGCCGTAGGCGGGCGCGCCGTAGGCGGGGTAGGGCGGGTACAGCGCGGGCGCGTAGTCGGGCAGCGCGGGCACGGGCGGCGCGCCCTGCTCCGCCGCCGCGCCCGCGCTGGGCCCGTCCGCGATGGACGGGATCTGGTCCACGAGCGACTCCAGCCCCGACAGCGACTTGGACGCCACGTCCTGCGACTTGCTCTTGGGCGTGCCGGGCCCGGACTCCCCGCCGCCGGCGCTGCCGTACTCGCTCGGCGAACCTGTGCACGGCCGATCTGTTAATTGCTAAGGTCGCGGTCCGATATAAGTCGTCGGCTAGCTTTCCCAAATATTTAATAGGGCCTTTAATTGGTAATAATTATGTAATTTTATTTTTCTGAGAATAGCTTCATAATACCCGAATACATATAGAGATATGTGCAAATAGGGAGTCGAGATAGTCCAGTGGGTCACATGGTCCAGTGAATCACCACTGAATTTTTATCTGCCTTATTTGTTTTTATTATTCATCCCTTACTCATCGGCGAAGGAAAAATATTTTTACCATGAGTGTGTCTTACGAAATTCTGCCATATAGGCGTCCACCAGCCCGCATTGGAGTGGGGTGGGGAATCATTTCCAAATTATCTTCTCAAGAGGAGATTGCCTAGCAGTGGGAAATTTACAGACAATTATGAAGCAATATCGATAGCGACGAGCGGCTATATGGAGCAGTCAAGTACCGGCGGGCGGCGGGTGGTGGTCGCTGCGGAAGGCGGCGCGCGCGAAGCCCGCGTCGCTGTCGCCCGTCGGCGTCGACCTGCAACACGCGCCACACGCGCAGCGGTCAGTCGCAATGTACGTTCGATATTATTCACATTTTATTCATGAACATTTGTAAGGACTCGTGACCTATCAAGGCACAGTAGAGATCATTATGGTCCACACCCAGAATGATTAAAAATCTAAGCAATATGTTTTAAATACACCACAATTAGGTAACTACTATAGATAAAAGGTAGACACATATACCTATTAAAATTGCTAGGATACATGGAGGGATGCTGATGTAGCTGGTCTAACCGGGGACTGTCTCCTACACCGTTGCCTGAAACATAATCGTTTAAAAATCTGAGTTATTGTTCTATGAAAATCGATGATTTTTATTAGCCCAGTCTATACTATTAATAAAAAATGTATTTCCAAATATCTTTAAACGTTTTCTTTGAATGGACATGGGGTACCTAACAATTGCCCCTCCCCCATTACGCGCGGGCGAAGCCGCGGGCGGAAACTAGTTTATCCACACTAATATAACACAAGGAGCTACTTTATAATTTGCAAAAATAATTATTTAAAATAATCAATATGCTGAAAGTTTTAATACATGGCTAATTTTAACACATTTGTTGTTATTTTTCTCTCAAAAGTAAAAATTAATAAAGTTACATTACAAAGAAAGAACAAGATAGTTATAAACAAGTTTCTTCGTTATTCGCATAATTTATTAGAACGAGGCATTATATAATAAGGGGTTCAGTAAGGACCTTGCTCCTGCGCGTAGTAGTCGGACTGCAGGCGCGCCTCTCCGTCGTAGAGCGTGGAGCCGAAGGGGCTGGCGCCCACGGACACGCCCACGCCCACGCCTGCGCCCACGGACACGCCCGGAGACAGCTCCGCGCCGCCAGGATTGCTTTGCTGCTGACAAAGAAATTTTGCGTTCAAATACACTTAAATAAAAGTGTCCTACAGCTGGGCAAAGGTCTCTTTTCCTCTTTAAAAAGATTTGGAGCGAACTTCAAGAGCTGCAAGATTATCATATTCTCAGTTTTGTTGTTTTCAGATGTTGTTTTTTTTTGTATTGACTCGGAATTTGTCTTGATTGACTTCCTTGAAGGGTAGGGAAGGGGTGTTAGTTGTCTTTGTGGGATTCTGGGTTCCTTAATCGGTCTGAGTGGTATTCGGCCACTGTGTTCATAATCGGGTTATCTCTTGTATGGATCGCCATTTTTAGTTTTATCCAAAGCCTCCTTGGCAGTCGCTATTCTTCTTCACTAGTAATTCCCAACGCGTCTCGTCTCGTCTCTCTCATTAAAAAAAATGCTTTTCGTGTGACTGTATGTGTATGCGTACAATTGTAACTTTCTCGTTGCACATTTGATGAGGATTATTTCGTTCTCCGTTGGATCCTTCTCCTTTGAGCGCAGACCTTTGGACCTGGATGGTTTTTTTTCTGCCTGTGTATATGTCAAGAACAGAGCCTTAAGCTGGCTCTTGGGAACTTGGTTTGGTGAGTGATGATATGCCTCCGTAAATTTCACTGTCATATGCTGCATATATTTCGTATCTCTGTATGTACAACAGTTCTTGTGACAAGAAATTTGGACGAATATATATCAGCTTTAAAGGACTGTCACGCGCGTTATATGGCGCCATCTAGTTAAAGATTTTACAAGTTATCTATGTATCTGTTGTTTTAAAAAATTAAGTATAGTCTGTTGATTGATACTCACTCAAAAAATCATAATGTAAAATTAAATAAAAACTTTTTACTTGCTGAATAGTGCAATAATAGTTATCTCCTGTTTTGAAAAATAGTTGGTTTATAAACTTATAATGCAATTATTCATAAAACTATAGCCTTGAAGCCATTGAGCGTTTTTATGATACACTTTGTAATTTCGGATTTAGCCATCAACGCCAAAAGTAGAAATGGACTTCAAATTAATCTCTAGAGTATTAATATTTAGTACAGGTCCAGAACACTCGATTTGATTAATGGAAGATGGATAACGTCGCTAAGCGATATACGAACGGATGAATATATTCTGAGATAAAGATATAGCATAAGGTCGTCGGAGCACCTTGTTGTAGTCGGAGAGCGACGAGTTGCTGTTGCTGCCGGGATGCATGTCGGTGCTGCCCATGGGGCTGTTGTCGTCGCGCGGCGGCTCGAAGTCCAGCGCCGCCATGCCGGGCGACACGGGCCCCGGCGACGAGATGGCGGCGCCGATCTCGCTCGACAGCTCCGCGCCGTACGCGCCGCCGCTCGAGCCGCTCGTGCCGCCCTGCGGGAGCCGGGCGTTAGCGGGGCGGGCGGGCGCGGCGGGGGGCGGGGCGGCACTCACCTGCGGCGCGAAGTGGTGCGCGTCCGAGTAGGCGGGCGTGAGCGGCGCCGGCGCGGGCGACGAGTGGTGGCTGTACGGCGTGTGCGCCGGCGACGGCGTGTACGAGTGCAGCGCGGCGCCCGCGGGGGACGCGGCGGGGAACGGCGTGCTGGCGCCGCCCACCACGCCGCCGCCCGCCGGCGCGGGCGAGCGCGCGAAGCCGCCCGCCGAGCCGCCCTGCGGACGTGTGGCGATTGATATGTTACCATTTGAAAGACGCCCCGTCCGACGTGGGTTTCGATGCTCCCTGTGCGGTCGATTGCACCGACAGTATTGCAACGTCTGCATTTATCGATAAAGCGCGTCCACAATATAACGCAAATGTAATTATTTTAGTTAATCGACGTCTTAATCGATAGCACGGTGAACGCGTCTCATACCCATCGAGCATTTAGCATTAGTGTAGTTTAAGTATATGAACAATGTACATATTTTAACATTGACGTCAATTTAATTTCATATCATCATAAAAATAGATGCTCAGGTAGTCAGCTTATACAACTTTATGGTCCTTCGAGCCGGATTTCTAGTATTCGTTTCGATATCGAGATCGACGTCCACCGAGCTAGAGGATAGCCGAGTAATCTTAAGGTACAGGTAATTTTAATTACATATGTATCGAGATGAAATCTCAGATATACTGATCGGGGGTGGTGCTGACCTGCGCGGTGTCTCGCGCGAAGGGCAGCGGCTCGTGGCTGAAGCGCGGCTGCGGCTGCGCGGCGGGGCTGGGCTGCTGGCGGTAGGCGGCGGGGCTGCTGGCGTAGAGCGGCGAGCGCGCGGCGAAGCCCCGGGCCGCGGCCACGCCGGGGGAGCCGTAGCCGGCGCGCGGGGGGGAGGGCGCGGAGAAGGCGGCGGGGCTGGCCGGGAACTGCTGCTGCGGCTGCGGCGTGGCGGCCAGGCGCTGCGGGCCGGGCGAGTAGGGCTGCGAGCGCGGCGACGCGTAGTGGCGCGGGGACGCCGCGTAGCCGCCCGGCGACGCGTAGCCGCGCGACAGCAGCGCGCCGCCCACCTCCAGCGGGGACTCCAGGCCGCTCCCTGGCGACGGACTAGCGCTTATATTCGTTCTAGAGCCTACTTCGCGGCCATATCGGTCTTCGAATGAACTCGAGCCGAAACTGATGTCCGAAGCCGCTCGGAAGCCGTCGACTGCTGAGGGATATGTTTGTACAACATGTTAATACACACGAATTTAATTTATTACACTACAACTAATATTTATGAACCATAGGCAACATTTCATTTTCAACATTTAGTCTATGTAAGAATGGAGATAGAAAAGATATGCGAATTAAATGCCTTCAAGTCTAATGACTAATTGATACAGAAATTTTTCTGAAATATTATTGTCAGAATCACAAATAACCTAGCGGGAAACCACAAAAACAGCACGCACACTTCATTGAGACATTACTCAACTCTAAATAAAGTTCTATGTTCAAAGATCGTTTCGGAACTAACGAAATTATAATATTTTTTTTGGCCATTCTAGTTATCATTAAAAATAATCGACTGTGTATCGATTATATCAGAAAGATATCTAAAATGCTTGACAAAGTTATTTGTCCAGCATTTTGTATGGTGAACAGATTTATTGCTTAGTAATTACTTATGTAATATGACAAAATTTTCGACAGTTGATCACGGTATAATTGACACATGATATAGTTACGTCATAATCATAATATTTGGACTTTTAGTTGACAAACGAATATCACTTCGTTTTGCCCCGCGAGAATTACTATTTAAACTTGCACATCGCACTGAGTATGCCTCACCATCGGAACTACTATTTCTAATTGGATATCACTATTACTAGATTTAAGAAATACTACGAAAAAATTACCCGAATTATTAGGCTGGTAGTACGGCGAGCCGTCCGACAGCTGCTGCTGGTGCTGCACGCCGTACATGACGCCGCCACCCAGCGGGGACGACATCTGTGGGGGGAAGTCCCCACCCGACGAGTGCAGGAACTGCTCGTGCGGGAGCTGCGACATCGACGACAACTGCGGTTGGAGCATCGAGTTGGTCTGCTGGGGAAGACGAATTGTTCACATTTTAGAAGGAGATATCTCTTATTAAATGAAATAAGAAATACTTAGATAAGCAACGGCACTCACTTGTTGCTGTTGCTGCTGCTGCTGCTGTTGTTGCTGCTGTTGCTGCTGCTGCTGCTGCTGCAACAGGAACTGCTGCTCCTCCGGGCGGATCTTCTTGGGCCGCCCCCTCTTCTTCTTGGGCGGGTTGTCCCCCGAGGGGTCGAGCGCGGGCGGGGGGCGCGGCTGCCGCGGCGCGCGGGGGACGGGCGGCACGGTCTCGCCGTTCTCCAGCTTCACCTTCTTGGGCCTCCCCCGCTTCTTCTTGAGCGGTACCTCCGTGCCGTCCTCGAGGATGATGGTGTCGCCCGGCTCGGGCTCCATCGTCAGCCTGGAAGTGGACTCGCTTTGGTGCAATATTTTTAATCTGTCGTTTACGAGTCATAAATTTAGATGTCGCCAGGGGATTCTAACTCGGTCCTACTACTTTGAATCGAATCGAAATCGAACGAAAACGAGCTCTACTCGTTTTTTTTTACGTTATATGCAGGCGACGAGCAAACGGGCCACCTGACGGGACGGGGTGACTACCGCCCGTGGACATCGGCGAGGTAAGAAACAATAACCCCTCCTTACCTCGCCAATGCGCCACCAACCTCGGGAACGAAGACGTCATGTCCCCTGTGCCTGGAGTCACACGGGACGCCCCAACACTAAGTATCGGTGAGCCCGCTCAGACGAGACCCGGCACGAAGGTCGGACAGTGTACCTGCGGATCTCCATCTCCTCGTGCGGGCGGCGCGACGTGTTGTCGGGGAACACGAGCTCGGCCTCGTCCACGTGCGCCACGAGCCCGTTGAGGAAGTCGCGGAACTTCTTGAGCGCCGCGTAGAACGGCACCTTGTCGGCCGCGCGGGGCAGCTGCGCGCAGCGCGCCGACGACGACGGCATCACCCACATGTACTGCGGACACGGACGGCGGAGGCTAGGGCGCGTTTAACTGTACTCCCTACGGGTATGCCCGTGTGGGAGGTTACTAGATCTCTAAGGCACCTGTGAGAATGTTCGCGACGCTATGCATCTATCTCTTGTGAATCAGACTGACGACTTTTATGCTCAATAAATAGACGATAAGCCATTAATTAAATGATCGATAATGTTCTGGTTCATATCGCATGGTTCGATGTTAATAATATCTTGTTATCGAGATATTTATTATATACAATCTGCGCGAAGTCGGGTCGGGTAGCTGGACGCGTATAGAGTGTCCTCACCGTATTAGTCCCGGCTATGGTGTCCGGTTGCTTGCCAAAACAAAAATCTTTTTTCCCGGAGAAAACTTCGTAGATGAGCTTCCCGTTAAACACGGCCACCTTCGGCCGGAACGTCTGTAACTTCTCCAGTAAAATGGCGGACCCCTCCTTGATCTCTCTCCGCGTCAGGTCCGCCGAGCCCTTGGTGGGTCGCGACACCATGTTTGTGAAACCTATGCCGAAGTTCAGCAACTGGAATAGAAAGACAATAAAACTGTTTAGTATCTACGTATTAGGAAAAGTTAAATGGCCGTTCGTTACCACACGAAAAACATATCTCGATCAATTCTTTTGTTTTGTATATAAGAAGGAAGAAACGAATTAAATAAGCGGTAAGATTCGCTGTTATACTTCAAAATAAGTGTATAAACATTGAGAATTGTTTTCTATAATAAGATTCAGCAGATATTTTTACTTTAAGATATTAAGATAAAACTTATTGCACAACACAGGAATATATACATAATGAACAAGTAAAATCATCTTTGTTCTATTTCTATGTACAAATTTATTTTTATATAGTTTACTTAGTAATTTCAATTGACAATTTTTGCCAGTTCTTGTTGGTGAAATATCCACTTCGAATTTGTGTCCATATAAGAAGTTACTTAAATTAAAAAATGCTTATTTAATTTAATGCTTTGCTAGTATATTTAGTTACATCAGTTCAAACACAATTTTATTAAATATTAGTAATGACATGATATATTTTCTTATTCCCCGTGCGATAATTTACCAATTCAACGTCCGAGATTCGATTTTTGATCGAAGCAAATATTTGTATAAGTCACAAATCTTTCAAATCCGAGTGTATTGACCTAGCCGAGGATTTACCCTTCTCGTTTCCGAGAGCATAGGTCATCGCCTTACCTGCCAGTCGTGTTTAATTACTAACTTTTCGGTAAAAAGTGTTTTATTATATATATATTGAATTAAGAAATCATACAGAAACGAAAACCGTCTTTAAATAAGCATGTTTATAAATAAGAATAAAAAAAAAATTATTTGACTTTTTATAAGTTAATCAGTTTCTTGTGATTTTGAATTTTCCGAACATTTATTAACATCATCAAACGGCGTGTTTATGGCGCCATCAAAAAACTCATATTTATTTTATAATAAAAATAAAATTTAAACAACGAAAAATGTTTAAGCACAACAATGAAAGGCTTCCGCATGTTAAGTCAACATTTATAAAAATAAATTTCATAAGAAAAAAGGCGAGACGTTCAAGAAGTATCCTTAGAACAACTCGTGCATGCTCGATAGGCATCTCTATTTCCATCTTCGTCATAAATTATTAAAAAAAAAACTTCGTAATGTACTAAAACAATTATCCAGTAACCAGAAGTAGGAATAAATAAGTTATCGAAAAGCAATTTCCATCAGACTGCGAATCGAGACTAGCTCGTGCAATATATCAGTCGAGTCAATATAAACAACGCGTCGAGAATATTGGAAAAATGAAAAATATCGTACAATCTTAACTCCATTAAATAAAATTCAGCGATTTGTCTAAATATTGTAAATCGTATGGCGATGGCCTGAATTCGGCTTTAACTGAACGCGAATATTCGACCGAATGATCGCTATAATATATTTATTAGAAGTTTAAGCGCTAATCTCTGGACATCTTGAGAAAACTTAACTACTAGCGTTGAAACATTCTTTAAACACACGAAAAACAAAAAATCAAACGATACCAAACATTACATTCCAAAATACTCGAGAAAATACTAATGTCAAATGTGTGACTTGTGACGGAAGACGGAAGGATTCCTCTGGATGAAAAGTTTTAAAAAAGTAATTATTTTGTATATGAATAATTTATATTCAAAAGAAACACAAATTTAGAAAGAAATTCACAAGAAATTTAGAAAGCATGTACGGTCGATGTGGCACAAGCAGCTCACCTTGTAGTCCTCGTCCGCACTCATCTGCTCGCGCGTGAGGCCGGACAGGTAGAGGCACTTCCAGAAGTGGTTCCCGGGGCCCGCGTAGTGGTGCCCCTTGTAGGCCGCGAACAGGCCCGGGTTGATGCCGATCTGAAGGGCGACGGACTCCATGTTAGTACCGAGGTCGTGGTCCGCGGTGGGAGGGGATATACGTCATTATACGGAAAAGGTGTTCAGTGTTTTTCCTGATACTGAATTTAACTAATTTAATGATGTCCATAAAACACATATAGCATAACACGTAGGACTTGCCGTTGATCTTAAAACCTTCGTGTGTGTGTGTGTGTATGAAGTTTTATATTAAAGTTTGCATGACGCACATAGAGTCTAAAGCGGTCGTTTGAATATCTTAAATAACTTTATTATTTCGTAGATATACATATATCAATATTGGCTCTCAAATGTGAATGAATATAAAGTTATCGAAAGCATTTTTCATATATCATTACTCAAGCAAGACAAAAGCGGCGCGTCTAATTAGTGCAGCAGGAAAGCGTGATCGCACTCGCAATGATAACGCCGAGGTTTGTTCGAGGTCACCGATGTGACGCCGCACTTTGAGCTCCCGGTCACTTCCTCAACTATGTAACATCACCTCAGAATACATCGCCTCCATGTGTACTACATATGTTTGGAAACGATACGTCCCAGTAAATAGAAACACGTAGATTTTCACCGAAGGTCGCGGGTTCAAATCCGGACAAGCAGCACTATATTTTTATGTGCTTATTGTGTATTTATAATTCATCTCACGCTTGGTAGTTAAGGAAAACATCGCGAGTAAATCCGAATGCGACCGAGTCCTGTAAACGAGGTTTTGGAGCTTCTCATTGTACTCTACATTATTGGATACACACAATTAAAAAAAAATATAGTGTGTAGGTTTCCTCACGATGTTTTTCCTGATTGCCAAACGTGAAACGATTTATAAACACAAATTAAGCACAGGAAAACTTCACCAGCAAAGCTCGTCTGGATTTAAACTTGCTACTTTACGTATATTCTATCCACTGGGCCATCTCAACTCAATCTACCCAGTACTAAAATAATTTTATTTATTAACGGTATATTTTAATGTAATCATGTTAGTCTGACATTAGTAAAAAGTATTTGAGTGAAATAATATCAGGAAAAATTGTAATTCAAAGTTCAGTGACCTCGGCTAATTTGTAAATTCTGCCAACTCTGTGTTAGGGTCTGTGTTATATATGTAACTATATTAAAATAACTGGGCATATAATTACTGCCGTAGTACACGAGTTATATTATACTACGAAGGTTCACCAGGTGGTGAGTTATATCTGTGCGTAGTAAGACGTCAGCGCTCGTGACAAGCTCTATCCTGTAGCGTTAGTGTTCGTGTGTGCGTGCAAGGGGACAGGGGTCGTCGTTGTGCGATCGTACTCACAATGATGATGTCGAGGTTCTCGGCGAGGTGGTCGGGCAGCGTGCGGCGCGACACCTCCTCCTCGCTCATGCCGTTGAACCGGTCGTGCTTCTTGCGCTCCTTGACGGGCCGCACGGCCAGGCCGCCGTCCAGCACGCCCTCCACCTTGATCTCCATGCTGGAAAATATCAAAACACGCTTTAATCCCTCACATCGTACGATGAAATACATTCACATTGAAATTTTGGGAAGATTATTTGAAATGCCGGATTTTATCGGCGATATAAATTTTTTTTTAATTATGATCAATGAAAAGGAAAATTAAATAGCAAAAATATAATAGGTATAAAGCATCATATTGGCCTAAGCGTATGGTCACGGCGGCGTATCAACTGCATAGGAGATATAAAAGTGATTAAGTGTGTTCGCAAACAGAGGTGCACTCTCTATTTCTTTACTGATATAATCCGATGCGACCGGAGGGATATTTTGCACAGGACTAGTGGTTTTACGTGCTTCATCGAGGCAACGGAACACTGACAACTTCAAAATTTCGGGCTACTGAGTTTTCCTTGTAGAAGAAACCAAAACCTTTTATTGGTCAAGCGGGGTCGGACATATTCATTCATTGATTCGATGTAATTAGCCATTTTTTAGTCAACGAGACAGTCTGTCTAAAACATATAAATGTAATTCTTATCTTAATTAGGCTTCGCGCTTTTAAATTTTCCATATGACATTCCATACTCTTTCTCTATACAACCACGCTTTCGCTTTTATAATAATAGTACGGATGATTGAATAGAGGTTCCTTTATGTTTACGCACGGTCGTATATGTTCTGGACAAATTATCTAGTCTCCCTTAAGAACGAGCGCCGTGGCCCGTGACCAAAGTTAGTGAAGAGGACATCGTTATTAGTAGCTACTTATAGTATCGATCGCGATGTAACATTATTTATGTATATTGCATTAAGAATCATCGAGAGAACATTAACGGAATTACGTTATTCTTTAAGACTACTTCATTTTACACGTTACTTAGATTTTATTCGTTTTATGTAAACAAACATTGTCTAAGACTATTGTCTGTTACGTGAATCGATATATAACGAATAGTTTGAGTGTTCATCGAAATTCGAATCTGGTAACGCATTTCATGTTTTAAATAACTAAGTTTGTTTTAATAATTGTTCGCAACATATTTTGAAATTTCAATGTTTCAAAATATACTTCTGACACAAGTGTTTGGCGATACTTGTATTGCAAAGATTAGTTTCGAGGCCTTCGCGTATATAGAGGACTACAGAGAGCCCGCGGCTGACTTGAATCCCTTTTTCGGGATAAAAGTGGCCTCTGTACCACACAATCCGACCAGTAAACTATGTCTATGTAAATCAAGTCGATTTTGAAATAATAATATTATAAATTTGTAGTCCCCGTTACTAATTTTCAGTTTACTATACAACTATAACTTATATTCAATTAGATGTCTAATTTGTTTAAAAACAATTAATATCCGAGACCGTGGTTCTCAGTCGTCACATCAGTTCAAAGTCAACTATAATTGTAGAAAAAAAAAACATTTTGGATTAACAATGCAATTAATTACTGCTTATTAGCAGAAGCATGAGATATTTTAATCTTTTATAAGATTTGCGAAATTCCTAAGAATATTTATAATTTAACAAAGACTTCATACCGCAGTTTCTCAGAATTTATTCTGGGTTCGTTAGATTACAATATACTGTCTGACCACAGCGTGCACTTTAAGGTTAGATTACGAACTAGATTTTGTTTGTCATCACTTTTCAACGATTCCTGAACACTTAATCGTTCACCGCGACCGTTACGAAAGCTATATTAATTTAAAAAAAAAACTGTTTGACTGTGCCTCTGTGAGCGCCGGCCATAATTCTATTAGCTATTGTATCCCTCACAATGGTTTTCGCTACAAATTTCTCGTCGTAAATGTCTCGGTTACTTCGACGTATAGTTAGGCTAGGCTTTCGACCACTAGTTCTACAAGATATTCTACCTACGCAAAGGCTTCATTCCTTTTAAAAATTCTTTCGTACTCATGAAAGGATATTTCTAGTGGGCGCTACACAAACTGTTAACCCCAATATAAACTTTCCCGAATTCGCTCGCATAAAAATAATGGGAATTCATTTATTAAGCGGTTATCCGATACGGTAATGAATTCGGCGATACGAGCAAAATAAACTAATTATATTAAATTATGTGAAGCGCTAGAGACAACGGCTCCTGCTACATTTTTTCTAAATATCTAATATTATTTACGCATAACTATCATACAACAAAGGTTTCTATTTCACGGTCCGTATTAATAGTTATCGAATGGCAGCTTTTGAATAATGATTTAAAAGTTCGACGCGTCTGTTGTTGTTTCATTACACGTGCTCGTTGCACGTTACTCACGACGCGGGGCCATAAATTAGTCTAACACGGTATTATGTGTTGTTTTGACGAGTTATTACATTTTTGACGTACCAAAATTCATAACATAATAAGCCGAATTTGATATATTATAAGCACTTATCTGAATAAAACGGTTTCGTATTAAAATAACGCAATAACAATCGAAGTATTTACATATTATTTGCAAGAATCGTGTCATTAAGAGCGTAATAAAACGATATTATAATATTAAATGTAGTAGGTATTGAGGAATTCATTTCCAACTGATTCCAAAATATGATAATTTTTTGTTCCAAGACCTCGAATTCATATTTGTGTCGGTGGCTCGGGAGCCATTTGCATGCTAATTGTCGGCCAAGTATATTTAAGCTACTATTAAATATTGGTAGCAAAAAACCTAATTACCTCGATATGAAAAAAAATTAACAAGCGGTGTGCAGACAAACATCAGAAAGTTTAATCACACGAGGTTTCCGATCCGATGTTATAAATTGAGTTGGCGACGCGTTACGTACAGATAATATTTATTGAAGCCGGTTTTGAAGTAATTACATAAAATACACATATTAATAAGTGATATACACAACAAGTGAAGTGAATAATTTTAACATCCGAATAAAATGAGACACAATTAAAGCGCCTCGTAACTGCAGAGACGCAGTCGTTAGCGCTTTTCACGTGTTTCGATGAAGTTTTTCGGTATTATTTTTTCGAGGTGGAATAGCGGAACACTACATAATTGAGGCTAAAACGATTATAATGTAGAAAGCATTATAAACGTTCGGTTTGGACGATTCCACCTTGATCTGATTATTTCGCTCGAATTTTTGGCTAGCGATAGCGCGGGCTTCGGTTCCGGTACCGAAATACTTGCGACGTAAACAGTGCGCGAGCTGCGCGCGCATCCTACTGGCATTGTTCACGCATTCATTTCGGAACGCTACGGACCTACACGACTCTCATCTCTCCAAATCAAAAATTATACTCATTCATATAGTACAGAGAAAACGACGTCAATAGCAATTATAAGCGCATTTATCAAACGCCACCTAAGCCTAAGATCCAGCGAGATCGTGACGCTGCCTGATCATTAAGATCACCTTTATTTGCTCGCGGAGCGTGCAGCGGCTCGCGTTTATTGAAAATTTCGTATTGTCATTAATAGACACTAACGATGTAATAAATTGCAATCATTACGAAGCCTGTCACAAGACGATGTTGGAAATGAGGTTGCGGTTGATGAGAATAAAAAAAACCGAAGCAAAGTTTAAGTGAACATTACGGATCGGAGCGATACGAAACACAGCAGTCGTTTCGAGTTTATTTGGAACAGTGAGTGACTACTGTATCAAATCCTTGCGGACTCGTTCTCGTTGTTTGGTCATTCGAGAGTGGCCTTCCTTTTAAGTTGGGCTCGGTCGACTCCTTTCACTACCCTTAATTTTAATCATTGTGTCAGATTTATCGAAACATAAATGTTTAGCAATTAAAAATTACTGGAAATTGGAAACGACCTTCAAAACGTTCGAACCAGTCGCGGAAATCGGTCGCGTCCCATTCGTTTCACCTTCCTTCAGCGGATGAGGTCATCAAAGCTCGCAACGAGAGGCTGCATTTACATTTATGCGCAGACCACACTCGGCAAACACACGTATACGTAATGTGCCGTTATTTTAGCGCTCATTAAAGTGGACGTAGTTTCCACTTTCAGATTATTTAATAATAATCTCCCTCGACTCTAACTTTTAAACATCGCTATGGTTTTCTCTTCGTAGTTGGAGAGCAATTTTAAAGTTTCAAGGGTATACAGAGCTAAGAGTCTCGATTAGGCGCACAGTAGTGGTTTTGAAAGGCGGTTCAAAGACATGAAATCGATTCTCAACGGCTCCGATGTTTTCGAAGCTGACGCGGCGACGTCACGCGCGGCGCGGCTAGCACGCCATCGCTCCGACCGCTACGTGACTGCGGCGCCTTACTCAAGATCACTCCGATTGCGTTACTGATATCATCCGAACTGTACGATACTGCTGCCATTGTCTTTAACTCACATTAAACAGCTATGACTACTATTCGAGTTATGCTCGTTAACAACGCGATCTATCAGATAACTAATCGGTTTACATTCCCTACCCAACGTCCGTAAACTTTATCGTATCGAGCAATTAAATTATAATTTTTTTGTCTGTTTACAATTAAAAAATATGCCTGTCTACTCGTTGTGTAGTGTGTAATTGAAATAAATTATATATTCTGGTAATTAATTTGACATAGTGCGTACTACCTCAAGCGTGCTTTAATTATATTGTGTTTTGTAATTTAAAGAACGACAGATACAATAATTATTAGGTTACTATGTACTTTTCCGATTCTTTGTTATACCAGAATACCACTTACAGGAAATGGACACCAATTATCATTAATCATTTCGAGTAACTAACATGTTGGGTATAAAATTTTTACAGTTTCTTCATCTGTGCATATATTTAAAGAGCGAAGATATTTTAGTGTTCGCGTCCAACGCTGGGACGGCCCCGACTGGTCGGACCATATATCACAGATGAACGACACGAACTAGTCAGTCGCCCTGCAGTTAATCTTACACATCGCCTTGGCTCTATAAGTGTCAATGGTGGGCAGTCAAGGATCTTTGTCGAGTGAGTCACGTCACGAACTCATGGAAACAAAACTGTTTGCCGATTCATCAAACTTTAGTAATCGTCGACTCTAACAAATATCACTCGAAACGAACGCGTAGGGGCCACTTAAAACTTATCAAATTATTTATAGTTCCTGGACGCGCATATAGATGACACAATCGACTGGTTTCGCATTTGGTTATACTACCGCAAACGAGTTTTTGGAGACTATTTTAAGACTATCTCCGTTTAGCTATACATCCTGTCGAAAGTATAATTTTGCGACTCGAGAAGAGCTTGCGCCACGTGGACATTTGTTTTTATAGATTTAGGGAACAGATAGTCGTTAGGGGTTAGTCGTCGTGCGTCGGGCGGTGGTGGATGTGGGTCGCGGGACTAATTCCGTCGCGGGGTCACCGGCCGCCGTCGGCGCACGCCTGCCGCCTACATCGTGTCGCTGGATTGCAGAGATCACGCGCCGCACACTTCCCGACCTAGCCGCGAACCGCTTACCGAGAGACCGAGCACACAATATTCGATCTTACATTTGGAGAATCGTTACAGAAACGCAACTGTATTTCGATTGTTCGAAGATATCCGAATCTGTCGGTTACAATAACAGCATTAAAAAACGACTAAACTTACCCATTTTCGTCTTTAATTTTTTTCTTTCGCCCTCTTTTCTTGGGTTGATTGAGCATCATCTGCTGCGGGTGCATCTGCATGTGCGGATGCTGATGCTGATCGTGGTGCTGCATGTGCGGCGGCATGTGGTGCTGCTGGCCGAGCATCGCGCACATCGCCTCCTCCTCGACGAAGGAGTAAGGGTCGTCGCATTCGCGCTTGACGCCATTGTAGAGGTCGTCGTCACGCTTAGGCGGCGCATACTGGTTGTGATGCTGCTGGTGCTGCAGCGACTGGTGGTGGTGGTGCTGGCTCATATCATAGGGCGCGTCCGGTTCGCGCTTGAAGGCGTAGGGGTCCTGTGGATACTTGGGGAAGGGAAAATGCTGGTAGGGCTCAGGCTCGTGCGCGGGCGCAGGGGGCGGCGCGGGAGGCGGAGGTGCGGGCGGCGGTTCGAAGTGTCGGTATGGAGAGGGGAAGGGGCGCTGCAGCAGCGGCTCGTAGGCGGGCTCAGCGGGAGGGGAGCGCGCGGGGGGCGGCGCGGGCGAGCCCTCCGCGCTCGAGGGCTTGCGGCGCGCCGCCTCGCCGCTGTTGCTCGTCTCGTACCCGTCGTCCTGGCTCTCCGCCGCCTTCGGCTTCTCCTCGCCCTCCTCCCTGTCGAACACAGAGTACTTTATTGATATGTGAATACGATGAAACTCGCTCGCTTGCTCTATCACAGGAGACAGCGCATCTCATTAGACTCATTCGAAGTCGAGTATCCGCGAGATTACGATGACGTGTGATTATCTATCGTATATTAATTAGCCGGTTGGAAAGTAGTCGTGGAGTGACACCCGTATTGATTATCTGTAAACGACTCGTTCGAATGTTTTATTTACGGTGACGTCAGTATGCAGGTGCGTTCGACTTCAAACTTCGAATTATCGCTAGCCACATTCGAGGATACATAATTTAAAGCTTGTTCACACTTAGTGTTTACGCTGTGTAAATACGGGTCTAATTTAAAAAGCTAGATTCTCAGTCGGTAAATTAACAGACATGGACGTTTCGATAACAAATAATGCATAATTTTCAAACGTCGGTACGTCGGCGGCTCGGTTCGGCGCGACGGAGTGCAAGAGGCCACATGCGGTGTGAAGCGGCTGTCTTTGATAATATTTAGATTTTCGTTTAGCGATAACGGGGGCGAAGGCACGTGAACGTCTGAATGCAGGTGATTAGTCACCTGTCTCGGTGGAGCTACTCCGCAACCTCGACGAACGGAACGGAGCGGCGCGGATACGAGCACCGGCGACCTTTAAACAAAAGGCTTAGACAATGCGAAGCGCTTGCCATTTGAGGAACGCGTGTGTACAGCCAGCTCTCGAATGTGACCTTTATCATGGATTATGTGACAACACATCCCCGCAGTCTCTTGTGACGAGTACCTACCTACCTACCTACGTATTCAAAGAACACTCAGAATTAACGTTTTCGTATGAACTTTCAACTGTAGGTATACGTTGTATAGATTTTATCTTTTTCCTCGTATACGTTCTGAATATTCACGTTTTGGTATTTTATTTATAACTAAGCAATATAAATTATTTATTTTTAACATTTAAAAGATAATATGATGAAACAAAAACATCACTTAAGTGCATCAGCTATTATTTGTTCACTATAATTTTCTTACATGTAGTAAATTTTACTGTTTCTACAAGTATGATCATTTGTGTACAATAAAAGAATTAACAAAAACAACGTCCTTTATGTTAAATATTCTTATGGATTCTTTGTTTAAATACGGCTTAGGAAGGCAGGTGAGCAGACAGACCACCTGATGGTGAGGTAACTTCGATCACTAATCGATACTGTGGATGAATCGCCTAGCACGGGATCTAAACTATGATATATTGTTTGATTTAATATAAACTCCACGTTAAGAAGATGGACGACAACGTGACTCAAAAGAAAACTCAGTTAACGAAACAATTTATAGATTAGAAGCGTATTATTAGAAGTGTAAAGTCAATTACATCGTTCACAGCCATTGCTGTCCCAAAGCAATCGATCTTTTCCGATACGAAGGACGTTTGAAGTCCTTTTCTTTCCGATTCTTTCTCTCTTTACTACCCTATTTCACACATTGGTAATGAAGGCCAACTTATTAATACGTTAAGGTAGATTATAACGTGAAGTTTTCGAATTGTCACATAAAATCTTCCGGGGGCAAAATACTTGATTCTATAATATAATTCAACCGATATTTTAAATTTTAGAAAACAAAACATCAATAATAAAAGCATATTACTCAACATAATCTTATATAGATGATGAGTTAGTATTTGTTGATAGTGATTTAATCGGTTAAACAGAGTAACTACTGAGATTCTTGTCGGTGTACTCAGTAAAATCTAAATTTAATATAATTTTGTAAAATAACTATTCAAGAGAGGTTGTGGGTGTATATGAATATATTTTTTTTTATTTGAAAAATGAAAAAGCTGCAAACGCATTCATTTACAATATTAAGTTTGCTCCGGTGGTGTTTGTCAAGGCTATACTCACCGGACCCCAGGTGAGTGACGTTACGGCCGAGTATTATTGAATTAGCTGAAGTAATAGTACCCAATCATCACGTATATGAAACAGGCATGTATAATTATAACGTAACTAACATATCTAGCAACATTATGTCATATTGAAATATATATATAGTCGAATCTGATTTTATAAGAAAAATAAAGAAACTACTGAGTTTATTTGCACATTCGTGTTGGTATGATCAACATTTCTAGCCGATGCTCGCTTTACATTCAAATGAATCCTGTAACATGACGATTCAAAAGTTCTTATAAGAGTGCACTTGAATAAATAATATTTTAATTTACGATAGAACATTGAGCGTATATTTCTTATATATGTCTGTACTAATATTATAAATGCGAAAGTAACTAAGTCTGTCTGCTACGCTTTCACGGCTATTTTTTTATTTTTAGATTTTGATTAAATTTGGAATAAAACAAGCTTGAGCCCCAAGGAAAGACGGCTACGTTTTTTATTTAATACCTGGCCGCTTCCCACTAACAGGCGAGTGCAACTGCAGGCGAAAAATAGTATTTTTATAAATGATTATCTCGCTAGTAGTTATAGTAGAAATAGATTTTATAAATATTGTCACCGTCAAGTTGCAGAGGCACGCGTGTCGCGTCACACAAAGAATCGATCTGAAATCGCTTGAGCTTAACCGCCACAAAAACAAGTTTCCAACTTATTTGCACGCCTTTGAAACCGCCTTAACTGCCTCTATCAGGTGCGATTGTTGTACTTAACCGGAACGATGGTGATAAGGCAAACCTACATTAAAAATTCAAGCAGCAATTTGCGAATGTACATAAGTTTAACTTTCAACTGAAAACTCATTATTTTCATTCGACATTATAATAAAAAAATATGTATATACATATATATATATAAATAAAAAAGTAGCCTATGTCCTTCCATGGGGTTCAAGCTTCTTTCATACTGAATTTCATCAAATTCAGTTCAGTGGTTTAGCCGTGAAAGCGTAACATACAGACAGAGTTACTTTCGCATATGACATCGGTACAGATTTTTATATTATAACTCGATAATCTGAGGAAGTTTCATTCGATTTGATATATAAAATTTGACTTTGTTGTTTGAATAGTTCTTCTACATAAGAGCGTTATATAAATTCACTTCGCGACTATAATGATCAGTAACAGCCTGTTAATGTCCCACAGCTGGGCTAAGGCCTCCTCTCCCTTTTTGGGGAGAAGGTTTGGAGCTTATTCCACCACGCTGCTCCAATGCGGGTTGGTAGAAGTCACCGTCAAGCATAAGATGAATTATAAACACAAATTAAGCACATGAAAGCTCGCTATTTATATTTATAGCACCTCTATTGTATAAAATAATAAGTATAAATGAAATCATGATTTTAATATTAATCGCGGACTCTGTTAGCGATTGATCTTTGAAAATTTTACCTGTTGTTAATCCGAGAACGATAAAACAGTGCTTAATTTATTTATGATTCAATTAAATAGGTATAACGTAACTACTGCAACGTGAGTCGTGTGATTATATACGTAGTCTATAACATATCTCAATAAAAAGGCTGCCTAGCAATGCAGCCTATACAAGTTGATATATGATATATATATATATATATATATATATATATATATATATATATATATATATAATATATGTTATAATAATGTCCTCCAGACCGATTTCAAGAAAGATTAGCCAACTACGTAGGAAATATTATAGTGCACAAGTGTGTGCGTAAACACAGGTGCACTCTCTATTCCCTAACTCTCATAATCCGATGGGACGGCAATCCGACACGACTGGAAAGAGTTCAGGCGCAGGACCAACGGCTTTACGTGCTTCCCGAGGCAAGGGAGTGAACACACTTCCAACTTCTAGACACCGGGCTGCTACTGAGAATTTTCTGACAGAAAAACCCAATAACTTTTTATCGGCCCGACCTGGGAATTGAACCCAGGACCTCCGGATCTGTGGCCTTACATCAAGCCACTAGAGCAACGAGGCAGTCATATATGTTATATAACCTACCTTAAAATGTAATAGTGTATATAATATTTGTTTATATAATCAATCAAATTAACAAATCAAAGGAAAAGTGAGTATTTTTGTTTCTCCCTCTTTTAAGCAGCTACCGAAGTAAATTATCTAATTGAATGTTTCCCGAAAAACAAAATAATAAGATCATGTAATATGTAATATGTTTTGTATTTTATACCGAAGAGATACGCGTAAATGTGTATTTAAATACATACACAGGATACACGTTCGTATGTTTGAAGTTAAAGTAAATATGACATTATGCGTCGTTGTTCCGGTATAAAGTGTGATCACGCCAGTGGAGTTACTGGCATAACGTACAAATAATCTTAATCCCCGTGGATACCACAACGGACAGTGCACTGCGAGGGTATATATTTCTTACACATTCATTGGCTATATCAGATAAACAATACTATTAGGGAAATTTCATTGAACAAAAATTATAAATGATTGAGAATAACCGATGGCTCATTGCAAGAATCCAATGAATAACAAAAAAAAAAAAACATAGAGTACGTTAATTTGTCTCAATATGATTTTTTTTTTTTTACTATTAATAGGCCAGCGTTTAACCGTTGACTTGCCTGATGTTAAGCATCGACACGGTCTAAGATGTAGCACGCTTGCCTATAAGAGACCTGTTTACTCTGGATTTGAAGACACCAACATTGTACCTATCGGGAAATACTCAGGCAAAGCATTGCAAAGTTTCGCAGTGCGAATGATGAATGTAGACTCAAAGCGCTTCGTACAATATGATTTGCGTAATGTTTACACTATTTTTTCTACAGTTCGTATAAACTTTATTAGTAAAACCAATAACGTTTGTATACCGCGTTAATAGTATAAATCATGTATAATAGATATATAAAGGTAATATACAATTACCTTTATATATTTCCAGAAAGGCAGCGTTCTTGGGACGATGTGGGGTACAAGTCTGACCTCGACCGACTTGTCAGTGCGGCTGGGGGTGCGGATTTGGCCAGACTCAGAGCGGTGTCGAGGGCCGAGTCTGGAGCTGGGTTGCAGGCTTTGCCTTCCCCCTACTTTGGGACTCTTCTCGACAGTGACTCTTTGCGTGTGGCTGTGGCTCTCCGCCTTGGCTGCAATGTTTGTCATCACGCATTGAGTTGCGGACGATGCTCGGGGAGATTTCCCCGACACCACGCTCTAAACGACATTGTCCGGAGGGCCTTGGTTTCGGCGAATGTCCCATGCGTCCTGGAACCACCAGGTCTCAGTCGCTCCGATGGCAAGAGACCGGATGGCTTGACACTGGTCCCATAGCAAAGGGGAAGAAGTTTGATATGGGATGCTACCTGTGTCAATACCTTCGCGGCCTCTCACCTGGCCCACACAACACGGACGGCTGGGGCGGCTGCTGAGAGTGCAGCAGCGAGGAAGCGGGAGAAGTATGCCCCCTTGTTTAAAAATTATTTATTTGTGCCACTAGCGTTCGAGACGTCGGGATCTTGGGGGTCGGATGCCCTCAGTTTAATAAGGGAAATTGGCTGTCGCCTTAGAGAGAGAGGATTTGACAGTCGCTCCGGGTCCCACTTGGCACAAAGGTTGTCCATTGCCATACAGTGCGGAAATGCGGCCTGCATTATGGGCAACTTTGCGTCGGGTGGGAATCGGGAGGGACTATTTTAAAATTTGACTAAAATAATAAAAATTAATAACGTAATTTTAAATCAAATCCTATGTAATGATCATGATAATATTACTTATTATAATAAACAATTAATCAAATTTAATATTTTTATTCAAATAGACTTAGAAGTACTTATCGCACTTCAAGTTACTCTTTAAAAAAGTGCAGTTTTGTTCAAATTACATACAACAATTGACTTCATCATGAGATCCAGCAATCATACATTTTTGTCAAATATTTATAATTATTTTCTAATACAAAGTAAATAGGATTTATTGACGCAGGTATTTTTACATCAAATCGATGTTTGTTTTAGTGCAAGATCCAGTATAATCGACGTCATATTAAAAATGCGCGTAATAACCATTGATTTATTAGGTTATCCCACGGATTATATACAAAAGTAATTTTATTATATAGACTGTATTATAAGTGATAATACTGTATTATAAGTGATTTACTTAAAGTGATATATAATTTTTTTGCAGATAGTGCCTTTAAAAAAAATAGGCAATTAATAGATTTCAATATTATGAAAAAAATATCATCATTATAATCATTACAAGAGCTTGTACCTTTTATTATTTCAGTCTAAAAATATACTCAATAGCCATTTATAACTAACGATTTTACTACATACTTATTTCTTATGTATATATCTTGTATCTTTTATAAAGCAGATAACTTATAATTTGGATAAATGAACAAAAAAATGTAATTTATGATCATACCGATATTATTTAATTATCGGAGAAGATCAGATCAACGAGTTTTTTATCTACACTGCAGACGGTAGCTTTAAATTCAATTTAATATTGTAAAACAATGATTCAAAAGATAATAACCTAAATGAATGGAATATATGCATATATTGATTTGAATATATTAAGCCCTACTACTTATATATTTTTTCTTGCTACATACATATACGTATGTTGATAATTCACCTCCTACTATATATGTACGTATATAATAGTGTTATGTGTGTGTTTAATTAATGACGACATTGAACTGAGCGATGGCGATGGTAATACCTAGGTGTGTAATAATTTACGAGTCACAATGCCATTGCCGTTACACCGCGATCATGTTTTTCAAAAGCAAGCGAATGATATGAATTGGAATTAATATTGTACAAAGCGGCTCTCCGTGCTTTCACGCTGATGTGAAACACTCTGCACATAATAAATACAGTAATAATAAGAAAACTTTGATCAGACAGATTTGAATCACGTGAGTTAAAGATATTCTATGTATTACGTTATTACAATAATATATTTACATATTATTACGAGCGGTTTTACCCGCGGTAAATGTTGCTGCTGCGTCCCCTTATATAATATAGGCTACTAGTTTTCGCCAGCAGTTTGGGAGGTCAGGTGTTAGATATGTAATAACCTTTGTTGGGGTTCAAGCTTGCTTCATATGAATTTTTATCAAAATTGTTTCGTAACATCCAGACAGACGGTTACTTTCGAATTTATAATATTAGTACAAATAACCTTTTTCTATAAATGGCCTATCTAAAGCAGAAAGTTTAGAGCGTTCACACAAACAAAGTCTTGATTTTATATTTTAGTATAGAAGAGTATAGAGAGATATACATAGTCTGTCTCTGCAAAATCGAGACATCCTTCTTTATATAAGTACAAGGATTCTATAGTATATTCCCGCATACACTTTTACATTTGTCGTGTTGCTATTTGAAACTTATATTAAAAAAATCATTAATAGACAAGTCATGTACTCAAGATTATATGGTCGATATAACGAGTGTGTATATTTATTGAATTTCGTTTAGGACATATATATGTTTTTATTTGATACATCTAGCTACTATTACTATTATTTTGAGTTGAAATTTACGAGTCTATAATGGAAACGGATAAACAGCATCAATGAATAAGTATGTTTTTCGTCTCTGCTTTTATCACTCGGAAAACACATATTTTAAAAAAAAATTTTGATATACAACACATCTAACAAAAAAAAACTTTAATAACTAGTTAAATTGATATATAATTTGGAGTACCACACATTCATAAACGATATCTTTCAAGGAAACTACTGAACTCATTGTGACGCAACCTTTGCGGTTTGAAAGTGTTTGATAGTGATAAAACAAGTCCCACATTTAAAACGTTACGCCAAATTTAATGCATAATTATTGGACCGACAGATTTTATTTGCCTCGAGTATTCGTTTTATTCTATTGATGAAAAAAAAAACTATCAGTTTTAACTTTCGGAAAAGTTCTGTCCTCTTCCCACTTAATAAGTTTACGTATGTGTAAAGGCGATAACAATATGATTGTGATATACAAAATAGTTCCGTCTGAATGAGTTGTATAGTAAAGTTTTACACAAGATACGTAGCCAATATTAATAAATGATCGCGATGGAGAACGTTAGATCATAAGACAAATGGCGAGACCAGTGATTCGCTAATTGCGCAACATCAATACAGAAACTCGATCTCGCAAGGTCGAATTTAAAACTTGAGGTGCAAATCCAGCGCCGAGGTCGAGGGTGAATAGTGGTGTGGTAATCTTACAACCAGCCGCAGTCTCCGTCGGTAAATTGAAAAATCTTTTGGTTTCGATGTGAGACTTTGGTTTCTTGATTAAACTTTTGTTTGTGTACGAGGTTTTCTTTTAGTGTAAAAGGAAATACCAAACAAATTGTATAGATAGTATAAATTCCGGTCTTAATATAAATATACCTTAGACTCTGATGCTTTCTGATTTAAGAATTAAATAGAACTCGTAAAGGAATTATAAAAAACAAAAGAACAACCGTTAAATGTCTCAGAGCTGGACAGGCCCTCTCTCATGTTACGAAGGCTAATAGCTTATACTACCATGCTTCTCAAATGCGGATTGGAAGAGACACATGTTACAGGATTCTATCCGATGCATTTTTCTCACGAACTTACGACCTTCAGTTAAGGACCACTGTTTTATCCACTGAGTCATGTCGGCTTAAATCTGTTTGTCCCATGATATATCGATGAACTTCCTACGTTCTCAAGTAGTTGCTCTTTCCGTATACGATTGATTCAAAATCCAATTAGCTTGTAGCTTATTAATTTTCGGTTATTAAATAGTTTTAAGAGTTTTTAAAAGTACATATAATATACTTTTATTATTATAAACTATATAATGTACCTCAGACAAGATGTTGTCATTTTATTATCAAAGATTTGTTTACAAGATTTTGACACATTAAATGATCAAAAATTATCCGGATGCATTTGTACTTGTGTTTATAATAATAGTATAATATAAATAACATTCCTACTATTTATTTATATTATTAAGTAATTACTTCAAAAGTAATTTAATATCGTATAATTGGCCATGCTCTGTCATAATTGTCAGCAAAGGCAAACATTATTATTCATACCTTAAAAAAATTGGCTAAGACTATCGTTTCGTGGCAGTACTGTGTAAAGCGAGATGGTATTTTCAGTAAGTAAGTAGATATTGTTTGTTATTTGAATATACTAATAACTCGTTTTTATTTTATCACAACTTACACCTAAATTAAATACAGACAAATATGGCACTCACTATACTATCACCAATATAGTATACAATATTTTTCAAATTATTATTTTAATCCTTTATCTATAATATATAATCTCTTTTATATAATCAAATCTCCACAGACGTGTCGTCCGCGCCTTCGGTGTATCTATTCCATTCTTTACAACGAAATATTTAAAATAAATACCTCATTTTTGAAGTCGATTACAAAGCGATAAGACGATATTTTAAGAATGTTTACAAAACGACGTTTTTTCCAATATATAAAAATTACTACTAACGCCTGACAGCCGCACTATTATTGAAATTAATTTGTTACTATAACAATTACTGAAACTTGATTACAATTTAGGATTCTATAATATTCTCTGCACGACTACAGACTTGCATCCAACAAAATAATTATATAAACGTAACTTAATTCATAAATTCAAATAATTATTATTAACGATCGTTTGTTTTGATCGTAAATATGATTGTTTAATTGCCTTATTAAAGCATAAAACGATTCGTGCGATCATTAAAAACTCTTTTACAAAAAACCAGTACTTAAATGTTAAACCTTGGTCAATGTTTTGTTATATTCGTATCTCGTACGCGGCATGTTAACTGACGTACAAAAGCTCCGTTATCTCAGAAGGCACCTCTATTATGTAAACAGTTCTGATGGCAAAAAGTTAAACTTAATGTAAAACACAAAGATGTACATATACATTACAACTATAATTATATTCTTAATTAAAAAGTAAAAGGGCCTATAGTTTAGTACAGACTCAGCACGTAATCAATTATAATATTAATTTGCAAGATGCACGGAGAACTACTTCAAAACGTGTACCGGCATAAATGAATAAAAACAAAATAAACAATACGATTACCTATAGCATAACTGCAATTGAAACTCGGACAGCATTTAAATTTAAAATGCGGCGTGCCGGCGAGCGGCAACAAGTCCATAAATCAAGATATCATAAACAAAAGCGACGCGTCTTCGATCGCGCCTCCGTCAAAAGGCAACAGTCGCGTCGAACTAGAATCGGAATCGGAAATAAACAAAACAGCTGATCGCGATCGCGCTATCGAGTCCCGCGGAGCTGCTCGCTGCTCGCATTGTGCCGCAATAAACATAAACGCCACTCTGAATGGACTTCATTCATAAAACTGCTCTTGAATTATTACCCACGCTACTATGGCCGATGTAAACAACGCATGTGTAATGTTAATACGTGTTTATTGCTTCTGCCCGTCCGTCAAATCGACGTGTCAATTCGATCGAAGGAATAACGAGCGGGCAATAAATGTGATTTGTGTGCGTGACGTTATCTTCACGCTTTACGAGGGCGACGGCGGAGAGGCTGAATGCGAGCTATGCGGATCGCGGATCGTGGACTAACCGCTGCGTTTATATTCGTCGAATTGAATCATTACAATCATCAGTCATTCTGTAACATCAGTTATTTATAATAAAGATACTAAAATTAGTTTTTATTAAAAAAAATGAAATTATGTAATGGCAATTAAATCATGTATCCGATATAGGGGTGATTGTATTGTGGTATTATAAGTTTTTGAATAAATTATGTTATTCTGAGTTTCAGCCACAGAGGCCACGTGCTTTCGAGGGTCAGCCAACTGCGCAGGAGATAATATAGTGTACCAGTGTGGGCGCAACACACTGCCCATTACCACACTCTGATAGTCCGATACGACCGGAGAGACAATCGACGACTTTACGTGCTTACAGAGACAAGTGAGTATCAAACACTAACTTCCTGTGGTTTACTAATAAGAAAACTTCAACATCTATTCGTTGGGCCAACTCGTTATGGGAACTCAGGATTTTGGAATCAAACTTATAAGCGACAACAAGCCAGTTACAAAAGTCAGTTTTACAAGTAGACGAACATATCATGCGTCGTATTATGTACATATGTCGCGACTCGCGGAACACCTGCCATCGTCAGCGTCGCGTGGTCGGTTCCAAATCGAATATATATATACAGCAATATTTATACAGCCCATAGATATATTCGCCGAAAACAGCTGAATGGTACGACATACATTTGGACAGGTATGATGATACAATGGCATAAATGGTGTTTATTGAAAAAACTTGAAAGGCTATAACTGATAAAATAAAAAATAAATTACTTGTTAATAATTTGTTATTTATTTAACTTTTTGCTATTAACTTCTTGTCTGTTTGTATGTCCGTTCGGTCAGAGATAGATTTACAAATGTGCCGCCTACATGCTGACCTACATCGTCGTCGTCTACGTTACGATTCGATTACGAAAATAAAAAATATAATGAAAGGAGCTGCTCCGTGCGGTCTCACCCGCGGTAAACGTAACTGCTCCGCCCCCTGGGTCGTACTGCGACGTTATATAGTCTACAAGCATTCTCAATAAATGTCCTATCTAAAGCAAAGATATATTTTCGATTCGCACTGGAGGATGTCGAGATTAGCGTTTTCAATCGAATCAGCAAACTTTTCAGCTTTATAAACTAAGCATAGAAATACAAACGTTACGCAAACGTTAATTAGGACCATATCAAATGCAACAAAAACATTTGTAATATAATATGCATGCAAACAAAATAAAAACTTCTTTGAATATTAGCCGCCAGAGCTTGCCTAGTAACGTGGCAGTAGAACGCTGCAAGTGGGCTCGGTAAAAATTATAAAGTACTAAGCCGATATAGCCGAGATGGCCCAGTGGTAAGAACGCGTGAATCTTAAACGATGATCGTGGGTTCAAACCCGGGCAAGCACCAATGAATTTTTAATTTGTGATTTTAATTCATCTCGTGACCTGCATGTGTCTAATTTCACTGAAATTCTGCCACATATGTATTCCACAAACCCGCATTGGATACATTTTTAATTACCCGTCGCACCCTGTAATTTCGTCTCGTAATATTTTAATCATCGCTGAAGAACTAACACAGCATCCACTTGACTTTGAATGGAATAGAAAACCGAATGTTAATCATTTAAGTACGGTGTACTGTGTTCCGGAGATGTCCTCTAGCCAAGCCGAGCTGAGCTTAACAGTTGGGATAACACATTGCAATAGTCTTTGTTTGATTAAAGTATTTTATTTATTAACAGAAATAAATGTATCTATTTCTTTTTTGTATCTAAATAATTTTAAAATTAAATCAAATTTAAAATTGCACAATATTTGGAACCATAAATATCTAAAGTTTATAAATAATTTAGCTAGGATTTATTGAATAGTGCCGTTGAAATGGTCACTCTGGCTTGTTCGCATGAGCGAGCCAGCCAAAGGCGCACGTAGCAGTAACGAAGCGTGCAATTATCCACCTAATTATGTATTTAATATGCGCGCACAGGCGAGCGGCATGTAGGGTTACCATGTATCATATATCCGCTTTTTATATATTATCATTTCAAATGAGATGTGATTTTTCTGCATTCGTAAAACAATATATTGTTATATTTCCGGTGCAAAATGAAACCTTCAAAAACTTTCTATATTGTCCCTATTATTGTGACACCGTAAAAGAAACGAACTTGTCCTTACACTGATGGCATGTTTATCGATGTTAAAATTAAAAGTTGATTATAATTATTAACGATAAAGATATCGTGATAATTTAATAAGCGCAATGTATTATTCAATTAAATTACGAAATCACTTCTTGTAACCTTCTTAATTTTCGGATATAATACAAATGATTCGTGTATTATTACTATAAATGTTCACATATAATATGTTTAGTTTGTCACAATGGGTGCGACACGGTAACCCTGCAGTGCAGTACGCAATTCCGTGCAGAGTGCAGCGAGCAGAGGATCAAGTACAACGACCCAGTTCTGCGAGATAACGAACAAGCGATATCGACTCACTGATACCCTCAGCGTACTACAGCGCACCGACATGTTCTAGAACCATCGAAATCTATCGCTCGACGACTTTCGACTACGAAACTTTATGCGCTTTTCATTAATTTCCTACACATCAAAGTAATTGTAGAACGTGAGTCCGTTGGCAACGCGCACGTCGCGTCATTACCGGTACGAAACGAACTAAGCTGAAAGGGTAATTTATTCAGATACGTTAGAGTTGTTTGTGGCTATAGAGATACGAGTAAGAGGACAGATTGCCTCATACGAGACGTGACTCAGAATTGTACACTTCACATACGTACCCGACTATTCTATTGCGAGTTGCGACTGTTATCTGCAATAATAGCTACGGAATCGTTGACATGGTTTTTCCCATACAAACAAAAAAAAACGATATCCAGATCACTCGATTCGTCCGAAAACAATCAAAACGAACATTCATGTAACTGTACTTTTTCGATGAACAAACAAACAAAATCTATAGGTACCGATAGCATACGGTTGGACAGTTCATTTGTTTGTTTTATAGCGCTCACTTCAATTGATCAGACAGATCCACATAGTGAATATGAAAAAAAAATTTTATTAGATAGCCCATTCATTGTAAAAAGGTTAGACTAAGTAACATCACGCTACGATCCTAGTATTTATTATAACTAGTATATTTTATTTGCAGTTACATATCATTTCTACTCAATAATAAAAGCTTTAAAATATGAATTTATACATTTAGTTATTCGAAATTTGTGTAAGAACATCGATATTTATATATTTAATAGATAATAATGGAACTGATGTATACATTTTTATTTTATTTCATAATGAAACGATGAACTTCATTAAAATCCGTTTAGGTTTTAGTAAGTAATTAAATGCCTGTAAACATACCATTGCTGGGCCCTCTCTTCTTTTGAGATGGTTTTAGATTATATTCCACCACGCTGCTTCAATGCGAGTTGGTGAATTCATATGTGGCAGATTTATATTCGACACATACGGGTTTCCAACACCGCCGAGCACGAGATGAATTATAAACACATGAAAATTCAGTTGTCCTTCCCTGGGTTCGAACCCGCTATCATCGTTTAAGATTTATTTGTTCCATACCGGAGTTAACCAGTTACTAAAACACGTGAATCTTCACGTGCTTTATTTTTGTTTATAACTCCTATCGTGACGAAACCTGAATCTGGCTGATGAAATTCTGTCACGTGTACCAACACCTGCTCGGGGCGGCGTAGTTAAATAAGCTCCGAACTTTCGCAAGGGGAGAGGAGCCGTTGTCCAGCTGTGGGACATTTACCGAGTACTAGGTACTTTATAATGTACAAGGGAAACATACTAGAACCCGTAGTTGCGGCGCATTAACGGTATAAAGTTTATATTTATTGTATTGCCAATATCTAAAAACTTTAAAAAAAAAACAATATTTCAAAGCCCACAGTTAAAATGTTTATTAAGCAACCTCTTTATTTATGGTAAACTTATCAGATAATCTATATAAAAAAGTTGAAATTAATTTTTATTTTATAGATATAGTTTTTTATGTTATAGATGGGCGGACCGGCAAATGGGCCACCTGATGTTAAGTAGTCACCACTGCCCATAGACACTGGCGACGTAAGAAATATTAACCACTCATTCCATCGCCAATAAGCCATCAACCTTGGGAACGGAGACGTTATGTCCCTTGTGCCTGTAGTTACACTAGCTCACTCACCCTTCAAAATGAAACGCAACAATACTAAATATTGCTGTTTAGCGGTACAATATCTGATGAGTGGGTGGTACCCACCCAGACGAGCTTGCACAAAGCCCTACCACCTAGTAAGTGTTAATGATTTCACTTTTTCTTAACCGCCAAGCACGAGATTAATTATAATCACAAATTAAGCACAAGAAATTCAGCGGTGCTTGCTTGAGATTGAACCCGTAATATGATTCACGTGTTTCTAGTCACAGGAACGTTTGGAGCTTATTCCATCACGCTGCTCCAATGCGGGTTGGTAGAATACATATGTGGCATAATTTCAATTAAATTAGACACATGCAGGTTTACTCACGATATTTTCATTCACCGTCAAGCACGAGATGAATTATAAACACAAATTAAGCACATGAACATTCAGTGCACAATACGAGCACTTTTAGTATATAGTCCTAATGTATTTTACATGAAACAGATATATCTGTTACAGTGTCTACTGAAATAGTTGGCAATTTTGTGAAAGTCTTTAGAAAGACACCAAACTTGTTTTAGTTATTTTTGGGTTTGAGCAATTTTTGTTGATCCTCTTTAACTACTTAAGATAATTACAGAAACTTCTTTGACCAAAGTGTATTGACAACAGAAATGTAAGAACACAATTTCCTTTTAGTGGACTTTAATATGCATTTTAGAAGAAATTAAAACATCATAACTATATTGTTCATTATATCTCTAGTAATAAATTATTATTACATATCATTTTATTAGAATCACTAACAAAGTTATATGTATGATGTACAATGATGTTAAGTTTAGGTTCTGAATATTCATACAATATCATGTAAAGGCTTGTACAACATGAATTTAAGAGAAAGTAAATCAAATCATTATATACAGTTAAGTTAATATAGTAAATAATATAAACCATAAGGCCAAAAAAATCGAAATGGTAAGTTTCCCTATTTTTATTGATAAATAGCCCTTTAATTTAATTAATAATAGTTCTTTACTGTTTTATATTAATGAGTTAGTTTAGCATGACAATGGTGTTAGATTGAAGAATAATAAAATTTTATTATAATTGTGGCTATCAGTGTCAAGTGACAAAGGGTCACCGTTCAAATTGGGGGAATTGACAATGCTTTTGCCTTATAATTAGTCTTCTACAATTGCTTTGGTCACTTACTGTAGTATATCAAAGATATGAATCTTTGTTTAAACTTATTAGGGAATGTTAAAAATACCTAATTTTATTAAAACTTATATTTGTTTATTGAGCTTAAAAAAAAGATATCAGATTCGCATCATTCCTTATTATTTATTATATTATTATGAATGTTTTCACTTAAAAACCAAAAGTAAAGAAAATAGCAAATTAAGATACCCAGTACAACTACCATACTGAAAATAAAAAATTGTTTATTTTTTTTTTCTAGAATTCTTTAAAAATGTATGTTTCAATTTCCATTGTGTATTTTCAAAGATACAACTTAATAAAACACTATTCACACAAATTGGACAATTATATTTGTTCAAAATACTACTAGAATAGTATAACTTTACTAGGATATACTACACATATACTACAATAAACTACTACTTCTGGAAAGAACAAATTGAATGACCAAAAATAAAAATACAACCTACCCCTAAGCCTACCTACAGATTGCCAACAGAAAAAAGTAGAGAACAGCTGTTTCAATATTAAACTATTATAAAATATTACTATTATCCATAACTAAAAAGTTCAATTGCATTATATGCCCTTTATTTTTTTTTAATTCTAATTAGAACAAATTGTATACATTTTACATCTATAAATCAGATATAATTATTGCAATTTAAAATAAACATATCAATTACATCAAATGGAACATTTCACTGTAATTTTAATAAAAAAACTTTTAACAATGTGAACTTTGAAAATGATCAATTATAATGCATGCTTGAAACCATTATTGGTTACATTAAAATAATTAATTGATTAATTCCTGAACTTGTTTTATACATTCAATGTCAGTTAAGAATGTGTATTTTTTTAAACATTTAAATTCTGATATTTTACTAATACTACTCTGTATGAATATGTAACGATTCCGATTACAACAGATGTCACAAATATGAAGATGAGTAGAAACCTCACTATTATTGTTATTATAACAAGTAGGCTTTTAAAACATATGAGCGTTACTAGTTTACGGTAACAAATTTGCATAATGAGATGTTAAAACATTTAAGATATTACCTAATAAGGTTGCTTTTGTTATTATGTTTATACTAAAATTTTTGATTTGACAGAAAATTTTAAAAGTTAAAATTATATAATTTCATTGTATGGAAATAAAATAGGAAAACTTGGAGTATTTATGATATGACAATAAATTTGTTGTTACAAAGCTATTTTTATGTTTTTTATAGCAAACTTTTACCTGTTTCACCTGTTAGTATGTTTAGGTTAAATCTTGTAATTGAATATTAAACCAGTTCTACCAAAGTGATTTACCTGAAATTTTGCACACATTTGGTGCTGCTGTAAATGCAATTTAAGTAATTTATGTAAAAATATTTAAAAAAATGTTTCTGTTATTCCAAAAACACATAGATAATTATTGACTTGCATCTATACCGAAACTCAAAATGTTTTGTGAAGCCCGAACCCATACATTGCAAATGTACTTATATCCAAGCAGAAATCCTGCTCGAAAGAATCTTATGTTAAATAAATTAAAGTTGGTTCATGGTTAATTGTTTAAGTAATGCACATATTATTATATCCAATGGTGATATGAACTACATTTTTAATTCTACACCATAGCAACATGTGTCAAACCCAAGTTATGTTGTCAACTGTAATGAGTCATAATAAAACGTTGAAAACATGCCTAACCCCATACTGGGCACTAACTTCATATTGTGAGTAATGACTATCATCGGATCGCACAGTATGTACTATACAAAAGAATATAACCATAAGGAAAAGCATTTGTATATTAATTATATACACAAAAATTTACTTACTCTTTTACTCTGGGTAATTGATTTGTATTATTATATTGAAAAGTTTAACATCAGAGATTAAATAGGGTTATTTTAACAACAGTTTCAGTCATATGTGCTAATAATAATATAAAGGCTATTTATTTATATACACAAAGTATCAGCACGCTATTAAATCATTCTTGTCCCGAATCGTTTCACTTAACATTTCTGCCACTACAACCAACAGTTTATTGCTATTTTACCGCATGTTATATAAATCGTAATCAAATAACTTGTTGATCACAGTACTCTACAACACCTATCATTTTTGTAACCTCTCATATCTTTAATCATGTGATTTATTACTTCATGATCATGATCTATTGATTTAGTTTAACAACAATTACACTGTTATTGATTTTATTATATTATAACAAATTTAGCTAAACAACAAAGACTTGAGACAAAATATGAAGATCATAATCATGTATTAACTGAACTAGAGTGATTACTGTTTATAATTTTGTTAATTTTAATGTTTTAAAACAAATTAAACTTTCAAGGTTTATATTAAGGATTTATATTAGTAAATCAATTGATAAACTTTATTGTTGAAAATAATTAATTAGAAGTAACTTTTAGATTAATTTATTTAATTATGATATAAGACACATCAAAATTATTTATGTACCTATCACTATCAAATCTTAGAGATTAAAATGTAAATATTGATACTATTATTTATTGTTGAACAGAAACAATGTGATGAATTATAATGAATTTGTAAACAGTGGAGGCTATATTACTATGAGTATGCTGTGAGTGTGCTGCTGAAAGAGTGAACATCACCTGAACATAGAGTCGATCTTGCTCACATGGACCACAAGGGGCTTCCACTTGCCACACCGCAAAAAACACACTCTGATACCACTTTTAACACTAGTTATAAGTATTTTATTGTAATAAAACTTGAAATAATTGTATCTAATATCTTATAAGACTGTGCACTGAGAGATTAGGTACTTTTTTTGACTATATACTTTTGACCCATCAAACACATTTCGTTTCTCACACTCGACTTCGGAAAAAGCGAATCAATAAATTTCGAATGTTTCGTCGCATAAAATTTTAGTCCACTACACTCTTAGCACACACTGATGGCGTAAATCACGGCCTAACCTCAAAATGCACACTTTAATACAACAATTGACAAACACAGATGTTTTTAAACTCGCGAATTACTTTTCGCATATAAACACTACACTAGCTTTGAAAGAATTTTACAAAGAACGCGAAATCTGGCCATGTCGGGTTAGTATTATGGATTTGTGGGCAAATGCTTTGTTTGAGTAGGTACGTAGTTACAGCCTTCGCTGCACTATAGATAGGTAGGCGCGTACGTTAGGTATGTTATGTGTAGTGCATGGTGTATATGCACCTAGCCATAATTCACTCGATTGTCTTGTGAGTGCCAGGCGAGTCCCGGCCGAGCGCGAGCCGCGGCCTCTCGCGCTGCCCTTACACAAAGGGCGGCGCGACAGGTAATATGCGATTTGCAAAAACTGTAAACATTAATCTGATTTACGACACGATCTGCGACCATCATTTACGACATAAGGACGACACGAACGGCTCGGCGCTCGTCTGACGGACGAGAGGCGGTGGCGGAGCGGTCACGCTCGGCCGCCGCGCTACGAGATAGCTATCGGCGGCGGCGCCCTGCCGCCCTGCCGCGGCTGCGATGTCGTTGTGCCCTCGCCTCGACTCGCTCTCACGGACGATCCGATCGCTCGAAATGGCGCAACGTTGCGGAGGCCGTGACGCTGCAAGACCGAGAGAATGTCGGGTCTGCGCTAAAGCGAAAAACGATCGCGCACGGTTTCGCAATATCGAATGAGCTCGCGATGACCAAAATAATCCACCACGTAAGAAGATGACCCAGACGAAATGGGTTCATAGGCAATGATAAGTAACGAGAGGTCGAAGACGCGATACTCACGGCCTGACCGCTCGTAGCGGATCGGCGGCGGCGTCCATGGCGCGCCCAGGCCCTGGCCGCGGCCAGGCTCCGGGCCGTCGGCCGAGCGACGCAACACTCTCTCCAAATCTCACTCGGAACACGCCGAGATATACCGTCGCACCATCTCGACGACACTACACATCGACCGCGACGTTTTATTACGCGTATAAACACTCCGCGAACGGTGTTTTGTTACATCGGTTGACTTTTCTTTGAAAAATCAATATACATTTTCCCAGAGTTAGATAGGGACGAGTCGATGTCCAGCGCAGGTTATGTGCGTGAAGTTTGCAAGCTTTTTTAGCGCACCGGTGTTACCAACATTTTTTTGCCCATTTTTTGTTGAGTGTTGTGATTTTTTTCTACTGATTTGTGATGCACTTCGGGTTAGTCTGCGTAGCATTGGGTCTTTCATAATACTCGCATGCGCGTACTGTGGCGCCACTTTGTACATATCGGCGCCATTATTTAAGTTGTATTGCTTATAGAGACTTTTTGTGTGTTATCAAATTTATTATATATAGTTTATCAATAAATAATATTCTGTTGTTTGTTTCGGGCTTAGTGTAAAAAATAAAAAAACTGGATGGAAGATATTATTTATTTTTACAATTCTACAGTACTTATAATATTTTTAATTCATATTTAATAATTATCCACCATATTTTTACACAGGCATATGCACGAAATAAAAATAATTACAATTCAATTACAACAGCTGCAGGATCGACGGTCGACGAATTTTGCGATTCAGGGTTAAGTTGGAGGAGTTGAATCTCACTTTAAACATAAAAAGTGAAGAGATCACACCTCCACTTAATCCTTAACGCCAAAATATTTTGCAAAGTTCAACACGTAGACGGTCGATGCGAAGTTCGTTGTAGGAGGGCCCACGCGTGAGCTGGAAAGATAGATCTGGCAGCATTCAGTATCAAACTGTCAAGATCCCCTGTCCAACTCAGACGTGAAGCCTAACGTGAGCTTGTTTCCACTGTTTCTGAAATACGATTACGAAAAATAAAACGACATTAGCGATGCTAGAGTGTTTGCTCCGTGTGACAACCAAAGTGCGCGTGCCCGTTATAGAGTCGCTCGGCGCGCTATCACCGCTTGAAAAGGTGCGGCTGACGTTCTCTGATAAGAGCACTGCTTTTCCCCCTCGCGTCAGCAATTCTATTTAATTCTATATCAAGCGTATATTTAGTACCTACTAATTAAAATAAATCAGTATAATTTATTTTCTAAAACGAATAATGTTCAGCTTCGTAAAATAGGAAACACGAGTGGTATTTGGTTATGTTATTATATAATCATTATTTTATGTTACATAGACACTTTTTGGATATATAATTAGAAAACACTGGAATTCGCACTATTAAAAATGTTTTTGTTAAAGATATTAAAATCTAGCACTGATTCAAAAAATATTTATATTTATTTATATATATATATATAAATATATATATATATCAATTTGTACCGTGACTTTTTACCAAACGTTATAAAATATTGCGGATCACTACGGCTATAAACGAAACAGCCAGCGAGCACCCTTAGTTACCATGATGTCGGCTGGGGCTCCAAGGAGGACACAGAGTGGTCTTGATAGCCAGTCAATCTTAATCACAGCGCAAACTTCGATAGAGACCCGATCGATCGATGGTCCCATATTTATACACTCCATGATATCTTCAGATACGATATCAGAAACTGACAAGAGGTATGAATGTCCACCATGATTGTGATAAGATTCGATGAAACGGGGAATCGATTGGTCCCCGCGAGCCGTATCAGCTTCGCAAACACTTCACTCCACCAATCGGCAAGGTATCGACGATAACATCGCTGATGACGGTGCGATCGGGCGCACGTAGGGCTCCGCTAGCGGCCGGTGCTCTGTGCCCGTCCGTGCCGCCACCACCGGCCCGCTATCTGCTAGCGACTGTTCCATCACAATAACTAGTTGTTTACAATGAAGATATACGTTTATTACGTTATATCTCGTTGGCAATAGATAATTTCACTACACTTTCCCATCAGCAAGCACATTCGGAGTTTGAGGTTTTGTTAGTAAATGTTTCTCGTAGTATCTTAGAATGTAAATAATAAGGAGCGAAGTATATTATTAAGATATTCGATAATATTAATAATTTCCTGATATATTCGAAATTATAAAAATTACAACTAAAATTAATACTAAAAACGTGTTTTGCAAAAAATTGTGCGTTATCGTAATTATTAAACTGTTGACGCGTTTGAAAATAATCAATTCTTATCAATAGTATTGCGTTAACACCTTGATATTTTCTATATATTCGTAAACGCCACGTTTATACGCTCAAAAGCTTTACCTATTTATTATATTCAATAATTTAATTTAATAAAATTTCAACATTGATTTAAAAGCGTCTTTAAAAATACGAATTGAAAGATACTGTAGATACTGTATCTCTTCGAGATATACAAAATTGCTGTTAACTAGAATAGGTATGTGATACGTGGAAGAATTTCGACATGACAGATAAGAAGGCATAAGGCGCGTATCAAACGGTGTCATTTGATAAGACACGAGGTGTGTGTATTCTGGAGCACTTATAGACAGGTGTAATACATTTATATAATATTTTATTAGTATTATATCCACATACACTGCGATTATAATAAACTAAAGTCGAAGTAGTGTATATTAGTAGTAGTAGTATTCATTTTCCTACATCCTTATTGTGAAATTAGAAATGATACAGTTACTCTATTAAAATATATTTTTATTATAAACCAAAAAATACATCATGACATCGACTCCAAGTAATAAAAACATATAATATTGTATTATTATTGTTTATTAATTTAGGAAACATAACTTTTCGCTCATATATTTTGTATTTTTATTAGTGATAGCGATCCTGCGGTAAGTGAAAGCGATATTATTTGCCTTGAAGGAAAAGAAGTTTGGCTAACAATCGGAGACAGTGGGCGGCCGTGGCGGCGGCGGCGGCTCGGCTCGGCGAGGGGTAGGCCGCGTGGCGCGAGGGTGGCGGGTGGCGGCGGCCCGGTCGCCTCGCGGCCGTGAACTGGAACTTCGAAAACTTCTACCGTATTGTGTTTACATTGAACTTTGTTATGTGGGTTAAAGTTAAGCCAGAGTTCAGAGCCGTGTGTGGCGCTCGTTTCGCTAGATTGCAAAGTTGACTCGCAAGTTTGTCGTATCGATTTTCATCTTATGTTTATCAAATGTTTCAAGGTTCCTACTCTGAGAGGTCATGTTTGGGTTCATGCCTCCACCGTATGTCTGAAAATAACATTACTTTTATAAATTTGCAGATTCTATTAGGTTAAAAATCAATACATAAAATATACAATAACAACACAAAAATACAATATATAATATACATTAAAAAAAATTACAGCTTAAAATAAACCTCTATTAAAACAGATCTTAATTTGGCAGTCAATTTGAAATTATGAAAGGATTACAATATATAGTGTTCGAGATTGTATTGTCAACAGAACTGGCTTATAGTTCAGTAGCAAGATTAGAATCCTGACGTATTTTCATAGTCATAGCGGCCATAGCGGCCATTCTCAACGGAGAATAGCCAACTACGCGTGATATATTATAGTATTCGAGTGTGTGCGTAAATACAGGTCCAATCTCTATTTCCTCACTCCCATTATATTTTGGGATGACTATCCGATACGACCGAAGGAACAACGAACTGTTTTACGTGCTTACCGAGGCACGGCACAACCAACTTCCAAATTCAACTGCTGCCGTGATGTACTCGATATTTTTTTATTACATGGCCCGGGATTGAACCCAGGACTAGACCATTGAGGGAGACAAGAGAACAATTTAACAAAATAATAAAACGTACTTTCTTTTATTCTCACAATTCTCCAGCCAGGTGGACCGACGACCTTAAGAAGGTGGCGGGCACCAACTGGATGCGTAAGGCGGAGGACAGGGAGCTTTGGCGCACCTTGGGAGAGGCCTATGTTCAGCAGTGGACAACGATTGGCTGTTGATTGATTGATTGATTGAAAACGTACTTGACACTAAGTATATAATTATTAATGGTGGTAACTATAAAACGAATGATTTTTTTACTGCAAATTAATAATTAATTGTTGTTGGAATTATTGGCTAATAAAATATCAGTTGGGGATCATACTTAGATTCGAGTCGGTAAACTCAGATTTTTAGACGGAGGTTGTTTCGCAACATGTGTCGCCACTGCCCTCTTGCCCTCCTGCGCAATCGTTCTCCGCTATAGTATATACTGCCGTGGAGTATGGACTCACTAATTTTATTTAACAATTAACATATAGAAAGATGCATATAGAAGTGTGCAAAGTAGCGTGGCTGTAGTTCATGAATCTACGGATCATCACTTTGAAAATGTAAGATTAGATTATAACTTCTCACAATTTTTCTCTGAATAACCATAGCATAATTAATTTATTTAATTTTTTTTAAGAATACCTAGACGTCAAGTTACAAACCATTTAAAAAAAATGCTGTACAAATATACACTTGGTCGTATCGATGACGTAAAAGGGATTAACACGTAAATGGTTAAACTCCAATCTATGTTGTGTTAAATCAAAATCAACATAGTTATATAGTTTGCGCGACATACAGTGTATATGAAATGATTCTTATTTCTTTTTTGATACATTACATTTGGCTTGTATTACCTAAATAACTTGTAAATGATCGGCATTCTCAATAATTATTAACAAACCTATCTGCCGAGATGGCCCAGTGGTAAAAACGCGTGAATCTTAACCGATGATCGTGGGTTCAAACCCGGGCAAGCACCACTGAATATTCATGTGCTTAATTTATGATTATAATTCATCTCGTGCTTGACGGTGAAGGAAAACATCGTAAGGATCGTAAATTTCTGAAATTCTGCCACATATTTATTCCACCAACCCGCATTGGGGCAGCATGGTGGAATAAGATGCAAAAATTCTCCTAAAAAAAGGAGAGGAGGCCGTAGCCCAGCAATGGGACATTCACAGGCTATTACTGTTACTGTAATGTATACCTATCTGTGTTATATAATTGATCTAAAAAGAGTATCTAAAATGTTTCTTGCCGGTTCTTCTTGGCAGAATCTCTAGTCCGACCCGGTTGTAATTACGCATTTAATATAATTTTATACAATGACGTTTCAAAAGTGCTTGTAAGAGCATACTTCGATAAAGTACGATTTGATTTGATTTTCATTAAATTCGTATATATGTAATAATATTGATTGCGAGCAAGGAAACATTCATTTTTATAAGCCTACTTTAATTTTTTATATTTGATATGATGATGAGTTGATACAAAACTAATACAAGTATAAATTATTTGGTATTCATTTTCACGCTTCCAATATAGTCAGAGAATATCACTGATAGGCCACACCTGAACCTATTTTTTTTCTTATCGAATTATCAAATGGGTCTCTGATAAATTGCAACAATTCACACACGCACAGGTTACAATGGTGATAATTTTTAAGGTTAAGAAACGAAAATGGCCGCGATAAGGTAACGGGGACAATTTGTATGTATATAAATAATTGTTTTCAGAATTTTGATTTTATCGATATTCGAAAATTCTAATTACGTCAATGCTAGTGTATACAAAATATATGCGCGATATAATCTAAATAGAATATAAAAAATACACTTTATTTTAGTCGATACCTACTCACTTTCACGAATTAAATTATATTTTATTTATTGTTACATTCATGGTGTAAAACGATTAACTATTTCTCTTCTTCTTCTCTTCTCTATCTTTGTAAATCTTTATATAATTTACATTTTATATTTATATATCAATTTATATTTTATATATATATATATATATATATATATATATATATATATATATATATATATATATTATATATATATCACTTTATATAAATTGATATATGGTTAAAAATATCACGTGCTATTCTAATACATTTTGCAACTAATTCTTCAAGCACATGTGGTCGCCATTTTACAAAATAATAAGTATATATATATAATAGGTTGGCGGAGTAGCAAATGGGCTACCTGATGGTTACTAGTCAACAAAGTCCATAGACATTGGCATTATAAAAAATGTTAACCATCGCTTACATCGCCAATGCGCCACCAAACTTAGGAATTAAGATGTTATGTCCCTTGTGCCTGTAATTACACTGGCTCACTCACCCTTCAAACTGGAATACAACAATACCAAGTATACTACCTACCACCAAGTTTTACCACCCTTTCTGGTGAATGTTTGCGAAGCTAGAGATTGTAAAAAACATATGCCTCACCTTACACATATAACTTCTCGTCTCTCAAACATACAACCACACTATCCTCTCCTTAAGTCAAGTCGGATAAAGAACAACAAATTTATCCAAAACTTTGTGTGTCGAATAGAGTAGAGAGCACTGATTGGCACACCGCATACGCACAGATCGATGAACTGAAAATCTAATATATCTATGGATCCTTTACGTTTGCATAGGAATGTATGCAGTCGTATATAAACAGAAGCCTAACAATTGTAAGTATACAATACAGCTTTTATACATAAATCACTGAAATTGCCTTTAAAATAAGAATAGAGAATAAAACTTAGTAGTAATCTTATAATTTACTATTAAATGAATAAAAATGAATAAACTTTGCTTTTAATTGACTATTAAATTGATTTAAGTCACATAGACATGTTATACTTTTCCAAGGTATCCATAAAAAGATTACTACAAAGATTTAATTTAAGCGGACAGATGCGGGCGAGTTGCTGATAGCTTACTATAAATGTGAAGCAAATAAATTTGCTTGTACACCATTGAATCAATATTTTTATTTATTAATATATATTACATATATACTACTATAGTAAGAACTACTACCGCATAGGTCAAACCCTCTGAAGCTCATGAAATGGCATAATATTGTTAATATAATAACGTACGTAAATACGTATTCTTTACATTTTTAAATAAGGGTTAGCACCCTTCTTCGATTCAATTCAATTGCCTAATTAGCTACAAATCTCCCTTTATGATAAAAAAATAAAAAAGCCTTCATAACCTTTCTCAAGTAAATAGTTATAATGTGTAAAAAGATTAATCTGTATTTTTTATATTCATATTTCCTTACACGGAAATAAATTACTTGTTATAACATTTATAAATTTATAACAGTTACAGTAGTCGCCTGGTTCTCCTACAGTTGAACAACACATCCCACGTCCTACAACGAGATGCTGGGTACACACTTGTGCTTAGCAGAATTTCAATCGATATAGGATTCCTCACGTTGTGTTCTTTCATCGCTGAACAAGAGATGAACTAGAAAAACAAACTAAGCACGTAAAACTCTCGTGCTAAAAGCTGTTAAAATCTACGCGTCCCCACCATAGGGCCATAAAGTACAAATCCCTTCGAATTATATAAGCAACTAAAAATATGGAATTATGTATGTACAATAGAATAAATTGTTTGGTTTTATATGTTGTTCGTCTTGAGATATAAATGTCGTAGATTCGATAATTACTCATAGGTTTATTTTAGTTAACTGTTGTAAATAAATAAGTGTAAGTTTTTGAATACATATATATGATATGTATTCAATAACTAGTTGCCAAGATGAAATAACTTTTAAATATTCCCAAAAAAATGGTCTATATATTGTGCCCTTTAAATAATTATTTATATGTAAGTAGTACTTATTTTTAATTCATAATAAAGTAGTTATTTGAAGTAGAAAATAATAGAATTTCGTCGATGATTTGTGTATCAGGGTGAGAAGTGAGTGAAATGTAAGCTAACGTCATGTCGCCTACAATAGTACTTCGTTTTTATCTCGTTTTTTTACACTTTATTTGTTGAAGGCGCACGATAAAGATAAAGATAAGTGGCAGTCGACGCCTTTATCGCTGGCTATCGCGTAAAAAGAGCTCGCTTTAGGAAGTTACGGTATGCCAATCTGAAATAATATCATTACAAAATGTACCTTTATTGTAAATCTAATTATTATAATGACGTTGCTGATTTAACAACTAATTGCTATATCAATTTACACTGAACGTTTCAAGGGTAAAAGTCATATCGTATGAAAATCTTTTGCTTGACTTGCATTACTTGAGATGTTACAAATTCATTTAGGATATGATATAACAGTATCATACTCTAGTTATATTGCAAAAACAAAACAGAGAAACTGTTGTTTAAAAAAAAACGTGTAAGTTTTTGACGTAAGTATGTATTTATAGTCATACACAAATATTAAGTTAATTACTGTGAAATATTTTAACTGAAGCCAGCATAAAATTTTAGCACATTATATTGTGATTAGAAATATACTGTACGTAATGATAGGTATACAATACCTCATTTTTTAACACGCTAATACTTAATGAAATTTTATATCTAAATACCAAATAACATCAAAAAGTGTGTCATTTACTTGAAACATAGGCAATGCTTACTAGTAACCCATAGTAAGGGATGATAATGTGTTCTACGAATTTATGAATATTAATGATGCACGATTGTAACCATTTATGTGCGTCTATATTTAGTAATAGGCAAAAGTGATACTAGTAACATAAATAAATTAACACACACAGTAAGTAAAACGAATGATTGGTTAAATGTTAATTTGGAAAATAATGTCTAAAAACAGAACAGAAAGCGTTCAACTTGAAAGCCAAGTTTACAATGTTTTGAATATTTGCAATTTAACTGGAGTAAGTTAACTTTACAAACGTTGTGTTCATTAATCAAAAGTTTGGCGCAGGCCCCTGTCGCGCCTGCCTTCTCCGCCCACCCTCTTGTCTGCTTGAATTCTAACATAGATATCCCTCTATGTATAGTATTAGTAGTATTTAGAAATTCAGGTCTCTCGTAATGCACAGAATGATTTTATTTAACTTGCAACACTGGGCGGGTAAGGTCAATATTGACAAATGGCTGAATTAGCTGTCACTTTCGTAACGAAAGCGGATAAACATCGTGTGCTGTGTTAATTTATGCTTATAAATATTGTTTTGTTTAAAACATGGATGATATTTGCCGTCTATGCTGTTCTACACATTTTGTAAATAATTATATTTTTGACGAGGAGAACGCTTTATTTTTAAAAATGTCTCTATATTTGCCAATAAAGGTAGAGTATATTGCATTTGTTATACTTAAATGTGATATTATCTGAGAAATTTAATATTTGTGTGATGTCGGCAGGTGTTTAAAAATGATCGACTACCTCAGAAGATTTGTGACAAGTGCAGTTGTAAAGTGAATGATTTTTACCAATTCTGTAATGAAACTATTGAAGTTCAAAACAGGTGAGCTTCGCGCCTGACCGGGTCAGCTGTAATTAATATAATATGCGCATATTTTTATGAATTCATTCAAGACGACGCCAGTCGCTACTTCAGTACCTTGCTGTACTGATTTTACCATTTTCAGTATTAGTTTATATGACACTATGTTTGGTTAATATGAACTATTAATTTCATTGTACCTGTTAATGTATGTACACTTATGTGTAATGATTAATTAAAATAGGGAGAAATCAATATATATTAAGTGACATTTTTGTTATGACTTGCTAATGTTATGGAAGGGCACTGTTTCACAAGAAATTTTAGAATGTATTAAGTGAACAAAGTTAAAGCTACATGTTAATATACACACTTGTGATTTATTATTACAGATTAAAGGGCATTTTGTCATCATCAAAAATAGTCACCAATGATAGATTGGACTTCACAATTATAAAACAAAATGCCAACTCACCACCTCCTCCTCACACTTGCCACCAGGGCACACAGACAGAACAGCAAGGAGACATCAACAGTGAACCTAAAATCAAAACTGAGCCAAAAACATTACCACCGGAAATTAAAAAGGAGTGTGATTACTTTGAAATAGATGACTTTGCACACATAGACATACATTCAGATAACAGTGAGGAAGAGTTCCTTATTGATATTAAGAAAAAGAAGAAAAGTAGAAAAGACAATGATGACACTAGCAATGGGGTAATAAAAGCTAAAAGAGGGAGGAAAAGGAAAACAAAACAAAGCGAGCAGGAGCTCGGTTCACAGTCTATAGCAAATGGACTCGCACTGATCAGTGAGGAGTCTGGAGTCGATTTAGATCTCGTCAAGGAAGAGATAGAGATGAGGCCGCAGGAGCTGGGGAAGGTCTTAGATAGTATTCAAGGGCTGAAACCAGAGACTAGTGGCGATGTATTTTATTGTTGCATGTGCTTCGCCCAGTGCAGCTCGAGACTGGCATTGTTGAAACATTACAAGTATGTTATATTTGTATTTTATTTTGTACTAAATCATTCATAATTTGACCAAACTTAAAATTAAAACAACATAGTTGTTAAGTGCCTTAAGTTTTAATTTGAAGTTAATGTTAAGTTATTGGTTTTGTACTTATAATGTGTTTCATTTTAAACAGTTCGTTTCATTTAAAACACAAAAAGTCAATGATAAGGAAAGTTTTGTTATAATTCCCGCCGATGGGCTGTTGCAGAGAGCACGGACGCAAGTGCGAGGCGTCGCAGGAGCCCGCGCCGCCGCCCGCGCCGCCCGGCGACGCGTCGCGCTGCCTGCGCTGCCAGAAGGTACTCCACTGACCATTACAATAAAAATAATAATAATAAAATATAACAATTAGCCTTACATTATTATGGCAAGTATATTCTATGTAGAAGCTTAAAATCGATTGGGACAATATTCTCTTAATCTGAGTGAAACAACGGAAACAAATATATTATTAACAGATTACAAAAAAAAGTTTAATAATAGTTACAGTAGTTTAATTGTTATTAACCAGTGATAAAAAACGACATTTGACTTAATAATTATAGTGACTGTTCTATTTATACAAGTAACGTCTGAACGATTCGGCAATTTTAATATTTTGCAATTATAACTCGTTCGGTAGCTGCAAAGCGAAGGCAAATATTTACTCCGAAGGCATATTCCCCGATAACTGTTATATGAATTATGACCCTAAGGAAAAACTTCACGTCGCAACATTTAACTTTGCCGCTCTGAAGTAGACACCGATTCAAATATCTTCCCGGGACAAGATAAGTTGCTTTGCTTTAATATTAGGTTTTGAGATTTTCCATGTATATATAATACAAATTAAACACGGTCGATATATCGGGATGTAGCTACCACTTTCACTTTAATATTGACAAGAGTGGTCTAATTCAATTACAAATAACGAAGAGCGTTAATAACAGCATTGTATATAAAAAATATATATTTCATTTTTGATATAATTCAATCAGCGCTTTACCCGCGGCTTGGCTCGCGTCATCATTCAGAATCGTTAAATACTAATTTTCATGGCTTTTTCTTCAAAAATGAAGGATTTTCATACTAACTTTCATCACATTACATACATTTTCAAAACTCCTACCTTAATACTGACGTACTCTGTGAAAGGAACCCGTATGGTGACTTACATGGTATTAGCTGCATTAGTTTGAGCTGTGCGCTGATATGTCAGTTATTATTTCATATCATCATCATCATCATATCAGCCGAAAGACGTCCACTGCTGGACAAATGCCTCCCCCGAGGATTTCTATATATTTTTTTTATACATGTATATAGTCTGAAATGTATTTACTTATGAAACACTACACTACAGCGTCTGATTACATGGAGGGGGGGGGGGGGGATAGTAACTTACGTGACATATCCTTTTGACGGCTTAGTATTAATAATGCATACACTAAGGTATCGGTTATAGTATTAACCAGTGAGTTATAATCGAATGTATGTTGTGTTCACACAAGAGTGGGCGTCATAATCACTTAATTATTTGTTTTTATGCAACTTACTGATAGAATCCGCAGTCACTTTTCAGTTTTGGTGGTGACATATGAAAACAAAGTTTGGTACGACTTTGTCAAAATATAATAAAAAAGTTATACATAATCCTGTAAAGAGAACTAAAAATGTTACCCCGTTACGTCGCAAGTGGATATTAGCTATAGTTTATAAATATTTATTTCAATGTCAAGTATACCTTCCGAAGAATTACTTAACATTACACTACTCAATGATTAATTAGTGACATAGTCCCAACTGAAAATAAACTCCGTCTAGTTCTGAAGTTATTAGACTTATTTTGAGATTGTTCATTACCGGCACCCAGATATATTCGGTAACACCATATAATAAATATTTCCTTGAAGTCAAGAATATTTCCAGCTGCATGTAAATTAGTACATATTCGTAAGAGGAGTCGTCTGGATATTCCTCACCTACACAAATCAGGATCAAAGAAACAAGTTGAAAACTACCGTCCTGCCCGTACTATATCGTCTAGTTTTCTTCAAAAGGATTATTTGCTACATTACTTACCCTGGGCTTTTTTTTTCCGAGGAAATTGATAGTCGCTCTCAAACAGATCCCACTTCCGTAAAGTGTTTTAAAAGGTTAATATATTGATTTTTTAAAGAAATTTACTCTGTGTGATATTAATATTGCCATTAATTTTCCTTATCTTTCGAGTAGATAATAAAAGGTTGTTCTAAGTGCATCAAATCCTATGATTAGTACATCAAGAATGCTTCAAAGGTCACTTTGTTTGGACCAATTCTTTATATTCTTTACCAGTTCACGTGTCCTCTTACAACCCGGGTTCCTTCAAACGAGACGTGAAGACGCATCTAGCGGGCCGGCAAGGCGGGGACGGTTAGTGCAGATAGTTCTTTCCGACTGTACTGGCCGTCGTCGCGTTTGGACTCTATTACCACTTACCATAAAGTGGAGTAGTCATTAGCCTTCCGGGCAAAGTAATAAAATAATATTATTTTTGTAAAGGATATCAGTGAGTGTTCTTACCACACTCTCTAATGTGTGCAGATGATTAAAAGAAGACTTTAAAATGTGAAACTGTTATTGCTTAAAAAATGACAAGCATATGGCATACGATAAATGTCAACACGTATCATTTGTAAGAAAACAAAACATTATCAAACCAAAGAACACTCTTGGTGACATTCTCGTAAGTTTTTGGAGTGTATTTTGACAATCATTTAAATGATGAAAAAATTATTATGGTGTAGTATTTCGTAAAACAAAAAATTATATACACAATAATAGCTCTTGTAAATAAAGCCTCGTATAACTGTTTAAACTGGTCCTATCTATGCATCTACTTAAAAAAGTAAGAATATTAAAAAAAATTGGTTGCCCTACAAACATTATAAATAACAATAAAGGAATCAAAGGTAATCATTAGGAATGCTACTTCATCGCTTGTGTCAGTTGTTGAATAAGTTGGAAAGCGTGACTCTAAAATTACAGACTAAATTTAAGTTTTTACACTAAGAGATTGATCGAGCATAAATTTAATATAATTTCCATGTGAATCGTTCGTGGTAGGTGGTACCCGCGTCACAGTGGTCGGAGCACTGGCGGCGACACTTTGCACGCGACACGCATCCCTTCCGCTGCGCGCTTTGCGAGGTCACCTACCGCGACCACCATCGGATACTGAAGCACGGTCAGTGGGCGAGCCTCCAGCGAGACGGTCAAGTAGAAACGCGCTCATTCGACGTCCGTGCGTCCCCGGCAGGTCTGACGCACGACGCGCACGAGCTGCGGCGGGAGGAGAGCTCGCGAGCGGCTGTCCCGCGCTTCGTGTGCGACGTGTGTCCGGAGGGGTTCTACTACATGAGGTACGTCAGCGCGCGCGTGGCGCGGGGAGGGCCGAGAGTGACCGCTGTGCCCGCAGGTGCCTGCTGGCGCACCGCGAGGCGCGGGGAGGGCCGTTAGTGACCGCTGTGCCCGCAGGTGCCTGCTGGCGCACCGCGAGGCGCGGGGAGGGCCGTTAGTGACCGCTGTGCCCGCAGGTGCCTGCTGGCGCACCGCGAGGCGCGGGGAGGGCCGTTAGTGACCGCTGTGCCCGCAGGTGCCTGCTGGCGCACCGCGAGGCGCGGGGAGGGCCGTTAGTGACCGCTGTGCCCGCAGGTGCCTGCTGGCGCACCGCGAGGCGCGGGGAGGGCCGTTAGTGACCGCTGTGCCCGCAGGTGCCTGCTGGCGCACCGCACGCGCGCGCACCCCGAGGCGGCGGCCCGCGCGCTGTCGCTGCGCTGCGGCGTGTGCGCGCGCAGCTTCGCGCACTCCAACTCGCTGCGGCGCCACGCGCGCGTGCACTCGGGCGAGCTCAACTACCTGTGCAACGTGTGCGGGAAGGCGCTGTCCTCGCGCGAGCACCTCAAGTTCCACATCCGCATCCACACCGGCTACAAGCCCAACGTCTGCAAGTACGTGATGGGCTCGAATCGATCGAATTCAGTGTCGGGAACTCGATGAGATGAGATAGTTACATCGTAGTAAACATTAAGAATTCAGTTTAGTACCTACCCCCTCACTGGTTTGTGAATTCGATTTGTCATTTTTCCGAAAGGGAGGATTTATAAATAGACTAGATTTTCGAATTTAATATAAATATTGTTTTTAATGTAACGTCACGTTTTCAATCCTTGGTCTCCGGTCTCCGGCAGGGTGTGCGGGAAGGGTTTCGTGAAGAAGTGCAACCTGAAACTGCACGAGCGCGTGCACTCCGGGGAGAAGCCGCACGTGTGCTCGCACTGCGGGAAGGCGTTCTCGCAGCGATCCACCCTCGTCATACACGAAAGGTAAGTTCGATGGACTCATAATGATACTCCCCTCTTGATCAAATTTTATCCACAGCAGCCTATCTCAAGAATTAGATATTATACTCTCATTCTCCTTCTGATGACCGATCAGGTGATGTGGTAATGCTAAGGTATTCTCAGTATAGGTAAAGAGATAACTAGGTATGTTGGTCCTACGACCGGATTTTAGTGCTCACTGAGGCAAACGAGTCAACATTGTCAACTTCATAACTCTGGGCGGCTACTGAGAAATTCTTAAAAAAGGCAGTGTTTATTGACCTTATTCTAAATTTAATCTAACGAGTGATTAGTACTAGCACACGAAAATAATTGTATTTTTGGGGTTAATTTCTCATCAAGAAACACATTCACTAACATGAGAACATAATATTACTACAACAATTGCCAAGCGGCGCGGCAAAGCAGCATGTATACATGATATTATTAAATGATAGACAAATACAATTTCGAAGAGGGTATCTGTGAAAACCTTGCATTATTGTCGATAGACTGGTCTTATCGCAAATACCCGGATTAAGTACAGCTGTTTTTAGGAAGTGGTATGTGAGTGAGTATTTATTATTATTTATTTATTTTTTATTGCTACTTTTTATACTATTAACTTTAATAAATTATTTTAGTTGTTTATAACATACTGTTATACCGATGGCCGTTAACTTTTGTAATAACAGATTGTGGCTTATAGTGTCAAAAGCTTTTTTTTTTTTTTTTTTTTTTTTTTTTTTTTTTTTTTTTTTTTTATTTATTTTAAGGACCACTAGTAGCTACTACATGTTTTAATGACAAACGTAAAACAATTTAGTGAAAATAGCTAACATGTGAAGCTTTTTAAAGTAGCCACAACAATTACAATATTTGTTTTAAAAATACATTAACACATAATTATAGCAACATGAGTAGAAAGATTAAAAAAAAAAGTCCAAATTGGTACAAATTAAAGATCATAAAAAAATAAACATGCACTTAATAAAATTAAAATTAATAACACAAATAGTTTGAAATTGATATAGGTACAAATTAAAATTAAATAATTCATTAAATTCATGCAAAGTTTACGTTACAAAAAAATTACTAAAAATATACTAATTAATACAAAATAAAATTAAGATAACATTATTTATTATTTATTTATTTATTTATTATTTATTTGCATCTCTCAACAATTCTAGCGCCCGTCTACGATAAATCATGGCAGAGTCATTAAAAATATCTAGATCTTGACAAAAACCATTGTACAACCGTGATGATCTAGGCATTGGTGCATTACATCCTAATTTCGTTTTTGATATTCTGACATCAAAAGTGCCCAGAAAACTACGAACATTGCGCCTTGGAATACGATAGTATATTTTTTCAAGTAAGTAAGTACAGTCGATCTCGTTACGAATTATCTTAAATAGGAAAGAGAGATCTAATAATTGTCTGCGTACAGAGAGACTATCCATATTAAAGTCTTTCAAGAGATTGCTGTAAAGCTTTTTTAAGGTCAATAAATATTCCTAATTGTTTGTTATCAATACATTGTTTATTATATAAGAAATGTTGACTACTTAAATATGTTTCTAAGCGATAATATAAAATTCTTTCATAAATTATTAAAAGAATCAGAAGAACCGATATAGACCGATAATTACTGGGATCGGATTGACTGACTGTCTTTAATATTGGCGTAACTTGGCGGTTTTGAGACTATCTGGAAATGTTCCATCTTTAAGGTTTTTATTGATACAGCTAGTAATTTCTTCAACTACTAAGTTTGAAATAGATACGCCTATATACGATCTATTCCTGAACTAGTATTGGAACCTAACCTCCGTATGAACACAGCTACTTCGCTTTCTGTAATCGGTGTAAGTTGGGTTAGCGTGGTTGTTTTACACGAAGGCTTACAATATATCAAATTATTACTGTGAAAATGTTTAGGGGTTCGATTAGCTAATGCCGATCCTATATTTGAAATAAAGTCGTCGAAGCATTCACAGATATCTCTTAGTCCGTTACACATTTGTCCAATATTTGAAGTTTGCTTGGAGCTACGATTTCCTTATGTTTGTTATTGGTGAGACTGTTTATTAAATTCTGCAATTTTTTAGGTTTGTTCTTGCAATTTTTAAAGGCACGAAGACAGAAATTACTTTTTGTTTCTTGTATTTTTAGAGTAACGTCATTTCGATTTTTTATAAAAAGTTCTTTACATTTTTTATCATGAGGATTATTTTTGTAACTTTTCTTTATTTATCCATTCTTATCTAGGTGGGTTCAATATTGTAGTTTTGGTAAATTTTTTTCTTAATATTCGTAGTAATTTTTTATTCCAATATTCGATACTCAGTTTTTTATGTCACTTTGTTTACTTGCCATCATTTTGTACATTTCGCTATAGTTAACTGCATCATATTTAATTGAAGGTGTAGAGTTTTAATAGTTCTTCTTGATTTCTAGATATAGTATATGTTTGTGATCCGACATCGGTGTATTTATTATGGCAAAGTGGATTTTTTTTTCTTTTTAATTGGAGCATAAGTGATCAATAATGGTATTGGTATTGGCTGTTTCTCTAGTACAGTAATCTGGATTGATGTTATTCAAAATATTATATCCATATTCTTGTAAGATTTCTTTGTAGGACATAGTCAAGTTATCTGAGCTTAAAAGGTTAAAGTTGAAGTTTCCAAAGACGATTCCTCTCTGCCTGTGATACAGCTGGTAACTATAAGTGTCGAGAAAGTTTTTAGCATTTGTTAATGTTATATTATATTATAACTCCGATATCCAGAAAATAATTCTTAAGATGTACCCAGAGGTAATGATTGTCATTCAAGCATTTTTCTTCGATTAAATAATGATTTAGGTTCTTCTGTATAAAAAGAGAAACTCCGCCACTTCGTGCATTATACCGGTGATTGAAATAGTGCACAGAACCAGTTATTTGGAGTCCATAGTTTGATTTAATCCACTTTCCGTTACAACAATTACATCCAGAGGATTGCTAAATGACTGAATTACACATTTCAGTTCATCTAATTTGGTTGATTTTACAAGGCTCCGAGTATTTATATAAAGAAGTTTAATAGATTTTTGCTACTTAGGACATTTTCATAAGAATCAGTAATCTGGTAGGAGATAATGTTATCGTTTTTTTTTTAATATATAAGCTAGCGCTTGACTTTATCACACCTGATGGAAAGTGATGATACAGTCTAAGATGGAGCGCGCTTGCCTAGAAGATGCCTATTCACTCTAGACTTGAAGGTACCCATTTTGTAGGTGGTGGGAGGTCGGGAGGGTATTCCAGACCTAAGCGGTGCGTATCAGAAACGAGGAAGCAAATCGTTTCGTACGTGTATTATACTAGATCTAAAGGTGAAATATATTTATTGTGTTGATTAGCTTCTAATTTTCTTAGTTTTTTGGTGCAGAATCAGTGATTTTAGGAACTCCTTTTATATATTTTAATTTTAAGATGTTATTGCCTTTGTCGTTTTCGTATTTAAGTTTTTTTTGTAAGTCTTTTAATTGTTTTTGCTGTAAATGTGTCTGATCAGAATATATTTTTAAATCAGTTAGACTTTTCTTCTTGCGTAATAAGGTTAATGTTGTTTCTTTTGTCTTCTTATTTAAATATTATTTTAATAGGACGGTTATATTTAGGATCATATTTTCCAACCCGGAAGATTCTTTCAGGTTCTGGACACTGTAACAATTCTTTTTAAGGCTTTGCTTACCTCTGTCTTATCTTTCTCTATTCTTTCGTCTTTATTGGTTGCAACTTGTTCCGGAATTCCAACAAGTAATATATTTTTACTTCTTAATTCTTGTTCATTAATTTCTGTTATTACATTTTCACTGATATTATAAGATTCTTTTTCTAAAGATGAATCTGGTTTTTTAACCAAAGATCTAGATAATAAATATAAGATAAAGTTTTCTATTTTACTCCCTAGTTATAGTATTTTTATTTTTTAAGTATGTCGATTTCATCAGCCCTTTCCATTGCTGATGGAGCTACATTGTGAGGACTATAATAGTTTGCATGAGCGCGCTCCCCCCGCAGATACCACAGCGGCGCGCGGCCGTACGCGTGCTCGCTGTGCGGGCGCGGGTTCGTGGCGCGCGGCCTGCTCACCATGCACCTCAAGACGGCCTGCGTCGACGTGCCGCGAGCGCGCCCGCCGCCGCCGCGCCCGCCCAAGTGAGTCACCACCCACCACACGCCCCCCCCGCTCCCCGTGCACCTCAAGACGGCCTGCGTCGACGTGCCGCGAGCGCGCCCGCCGCCGCCGCGCCCGCCCAAGTGAGTCACCACCCACCACACGCCCCCCCCGCTCCCCGTGCACCTCAAGACGGCCTGCGTCGACGTGCCGCGAGCGCGCCCGCCGCCGCCGCGCCCGCCCAAGTGAGTCACCACCCACCACACGCCCCCCCCGCTCCCCGTGCACCTCAAGACGGCCTGCGTCGACGTGCCGCGAGCGCGCCCGCCGCCGCCGCGCCCGCCCAAGTGAGTCACCACCCACCACACGCCCCCCCCGCTCCCCGTGCACCTCAAGACGGCCTGCGTCGACGTGCCGCGAGCGCGCCCGCCGCCGCCGTGCCCGCCCAAGTGAGTCACCACCCACTACGCACCACACGCCCCCGGCCCCCCGCTCACCGTGCAAAAATGTTTGTTAAAAATAGTAAAAAAATGTTTTTTTCTGATTTCAGATTAAGTTCGCGTTGAAAGGCGTGGCGTTAGGATAATACTGTCGACTGCTATTAATTATGTATAAACCAACAAGTTGGATTGTTTTTAATTACAAATGCTATTTCTTTGAAGAATAATACAAATACTTTCTATATATAATGTTGGTACGTCTGAAGAGAACGCGTTCCTACTGAACGATCACTCCGATAGAAGTATTAGTCGAACAGTAGAGATGAGGGTCCTCCTGACTGGCCTAGGCCAGTCTGGGTACGGGCCTCGGGGTTGCCCCCCCTACCCGGGCTGCTCCTCCCCGACGGTTCATCCGTCGTGTCGCTATATTTTGGCCCAGAGGGCCAGGGTCGTCATGACCCAGTGGCTGCTTGTCCTATATGGTTTTTCATCGTTTACGGGTGTTATCGTCCTACCGTGTCTCCAGATCGTCGTCGTCCTCTTCATCGATGCCCGCATCGGAGGAAATGGTCGGCGACAGTAGGAGCTCACGAGGTAACGGACGCCCCTCAGGTGGTCTGGCATGAAGCGGTGCTATACCGTGGAGGTGCACGCTCGCACTGCTATCCGTCTTTGCGAATAGCGAGCGGGCGAGCTTGCGGACGAACTCCTCCACGGTGGGCGTCCTGGTGTCTCGGTGAATGACGTCATTCCTGACGTACCTCGGAGCTCCTACAATCAAACGCAGGCATCGGTTCTGTTGGATCTGAATCCTCCGCTTCTGGTACGCTGAGCAGAGTGCGCACCGTAGACCCTCAGTCTGGTCTTCATAGGAAGCCGCGAAGTGAAGAGGGTGTACAACTTAGACCGGGCAGCCGCGGCATGACTCACCACCTTGTTAACGGTGGGTATCATGCGCAGCCTGCGGTCCAAGTGACACCCCAAGTAGCAGACTGAGGTCTGCCACTCCACGTCCTGGCCTCGGAAGATGAGCCGACGCATCGGCTTGTCAGCACCGACAAGCAGAGCGGCCGTCTTACCAACGTTGACAGCCATCCTCCACTTGTCTAGCCAATCCGGTATCAGATCCAACCACACACGCTGCATACTGTTAATAGCGACGATCTAGTGGTAGGACGACGAGAAATATGCGCTGTCGTCCGCGTACAGGGCCAGCATCACGTCCTCTTCACCGTCTCGCAGATGGTCGCGGAGGGTGGGGATGTCGTCCGTGTACACCGCGTATAAACGCGGCGACAGACAGCTACCCTGGGGTACTCCGGCTCGAATGGGGCGCGGTTGGGAATCCGCGCCTTCCACCGAGACATAAAAGCTTCGGCCTTCCAGAAACGACGCCACAACTCGCACATACGTGAGAGGCGCCAAAAAAAGTCGAACAGTATATTTGTTTTGCTGATAAGTATGCTAGGGCTCGATAGATGGCGCTGTATTTGGGTTATCGATGATATCTCTGAATATATTAATATGGATACAATATTCACAATGTATCTTGGTTTATTGCCAACATTTTTTTTTCCAGCCTTTTGCCGTCCACTGCTGATGCTCCCCCATAGAACGTCAACCATCCCGATCTAGGGGCAGTCCGCATCCATCCCGTACCTGCCACCTTTTTTAAATCGTCGGTCCATCTTGTCACAGGGCGTCCTACACTACGTTTGCCTAAGCGTGGTCTCCACTCTAACACGTGTCGGCTCCAACGACCATCAATGCGCCTGGAGGCATGATCAGCCTGACCTTCCACTTCAGCGAGCTAATTTTACGCGCGATGTCGGTGACTTTAGTTCTCTGGCGAATGTCCTTATTGCGGATTCTATCTGCCAGAGAAACCCGAAGCATCGCGCGTTCCATTGCTCGCTGAGCGACCTTAAATTTGTGGACTAGTCCGTAAGTAAGTGTCCACGTTTCGGCACCGTAAGTCATTACAGGTAGGACGCACTGATTGAAGACCCTGGTCTTAAGCGACTGGATCGACGATTCAAAAATATGACGTAACCTCCCGAATGCCGCCCAGCCCAAACGTACTCTTTTTTTTTTTTTTATATTCGCCGGGAGGGCAAATGACTCAACTCCACCTGTTGGTAAGTGGTAGTAGAGTCCAAACGCGACGACGGCCAGTACAGACGGGAAAAACGTTCTGCACTAGCCGCCTTCGCCTTCGCCAGCATGGCGATTTTGCTTTGCATCACTAGCGGAGTACCACAGAGCGAGGGAAGAGGGGAAAATGTTGACTTTTTCGCCGTGAGAGCGCATACCTGTGTTTTCTTGGCATTAAACTCAACAAGATTATCAGAGCCCCATTTGGCGATGAGCTCTAACGTCCTATCGAGTTCAATGACAAGATCCTTCCGTCTCTCCTCAATTTCCGCTCGCCCAGCCACTGCGCGTCCGTGGTATCCACCATGCACTGTACTATCGTCTGCATAGCAATGTATGTTCCCAAGAGAGAGCATATCGTTGATATGCAAAAGAAAGAGTGTGGGAGATAGCACAGATCCCTGGGGGACCCCAGCATTAACTACATAGAATTGTGAAGCGCAACCATCAACTAAAACACGAAGGCTACGCTTGTGTAGGAAGCTGGCAATCCAGGTGCATATCTGAGCAGGCAGACCATATGCCGGCAGCTTGGAGAGAAGACTTCTGTGCCAGACCCTGTCGAAAGCCTTGGAGATATCGAGGCTGACAACCAACGATTCTCCATGCTTGTCGATAGCTTCACCCCAGAGGTGCGTTACGTACGCTAGAAGATCACCTGTGGACCGTTTTGGTCGAAACCCGTATTGACGATCATTAATTAAAGAGTGATCTTCTAGGTAATGGATCAGTTGGTTGTTTAAAATCCGTTCCATCACCTTACAAAGTACTGAGGTGATAGCTATTGGCCGATAATTTGCCGGGTCAGACCGATCCCCTTTTTTGGGAACCGCTTGCACATTAGCTCTTCTCCAAGCCTCCGGCACCCTTCCCGAAGAGAGAGAAAGTTGGAACAGGCGCGTTAACACAGGAGACAGCTCCGCTGCGCACTTCTTCAGCACTATGGCTGGTATTCCATCGGGACCGCTAGCTTTCCGTACATCAAGTGATTGCAGCTCCGCATGCACATCACGTTGCCTGATTTTAATGTCAGGCATCGTATGGCCACATGCAGGTATTGTAGGTGGCAGTGCACTACAATCATCGATGACGGAATTGTCGGCAAAGAGTTTAGCCAGGAGATCAGCTTGCTCTTGCGGACTGTGAGCTAGCGATCCGTCCGGATTTCTGAGCGGTGGCAGCGAAGGTTGGCAGAAATTGTTTTGCACAGACTTGGTCAGACGCCAGAAGCTACGGGAGCCCCTAGGATGCGAAACAAGGTCATGACCAATCTGTACAATGCGCTGTGCATCCGCTCTCGTGTATGCCTTTCTACAGGACTTGGAATTTTTATTATAGTTTGCTTTCAGTGAGTCAATGTTAGATGCCCCGCTAATGCAGCCGTTGATCCACTTGCGATATGCCGCCTGCTTAGATGATACAGCATCGGCACATTCACGAGTGAACCAACGATTACGCGTACTCCTACTGACGAGATCTGAGCTAGGAATGTAGTATTCCATTCCCAGCATGATCTCGCCAGCAACAGCAGCGGCACTAGCTGTCGGGTCATTCCCACTGAAGCAACGTTCCTTCCAAGGGACCGACGCATAGTAATCGCGCATACCGTCCCAATCCGCCGACTTATAGTGCCAAACGCGACGTTTGCATACCGCTAGTTACGGCAGCTTGGCCTGTGGCACTCTGGTAGAAATAAGGCTGTGATCCGAAGAGCCAAGAGGAGCCTGAACCACAACCTGATATTCCACCGGGTGAGAAGTCAGCAGAAGGTCCAGTAGAGAAGGTGCTTGCCCATCAATGTCTGGGATCTTGGTGGGCTGATCAACCAGTTGGGTCAAGTCATGTGTGAGAGCAAAAGCATGAGCAGTCCTTCCAGCATGGTCAGTTTTGAGGGATTTCAACCAGGATTCGTGGTGAGCATTAAAATCCCCCAAAAACACCAATTCCGCGTTAGGAAATTGCTCTTGCGCAGCATCTGCCACCCGACTAAGATGGTCAAATAATCGGCTTGTCTCCAAGTCACCATTGTGGGATCTGTAGAGGCGCACGTAGACTCGGCTCTGACGAACCAGGTCCACACGTACCACCAACATGGAGAAGGAGGGGTCCTCCAAGCAGCGCAGTCGGTGACAGCAAACATCCGTCCTGACGAACAAGCATACTCCGGCTTTCGCTTTGAAGGATTCTTCAAGCGTGTAGCCGGGATAATTAAGGTAATTTAAGGTAATTCTTCTTTTAGCCTCCTTCTCAAAGTAGTGCCGGCCAAGTTGTATAGTTTGGCCCAGGTAGATATATTCCTGAAACAACTTCAAGTGGAGAGTCATTTACGACCACTGGTCTCGGGGATACATGTCGATTTGCCATAATTTTGGTCTTTTCAATGTTCATCCCGAGACCTACTTGTCATGAAGAATCGCTCAGGCTGTTTAGCATCTCTTCCAAATCCTGCAGAGTCTCCGCCATGATGACAACGTCGTCGGCAAATCGCAGATGTGGAATATGTTGGCCATATATATTAATGCCGCGTCCGTTCCAATCGTCTTGAAGACGTCCTCCAATGCATTGGTAAAGAGTTTCGGTGAGTTCACATCTCCCTGTCTTACCCCGCGATGCAATTGGATTGATCTTGTGCTCTGATCTTGTACTTGGATGGTCATGGTTGCGGCTTCGTACAAACACTTCACCAGCTGGACATACCGACAGTCAATTGGGCATCTCTGCATGGATTCGAGAACAGCCCAGGTCTCGATGGTATCGAAGGCTTTTTCGTAGTCCACAAACGCTAGGCATAGAGGCTGATTATATTCCTCGGTCTTCTGTATTATTTGTCTTAGTGTGTGTATGTGGTCTACGGTACTGAAGCCTTTTCGGAACTAAGCCTGTTCCACGGGTTGGAAGTCATCGAATTTTCGGGCAAGACGATTCGTGATTACCCTCGAAAACAATTTGTAAACATGGCTTAAAAGTGAAATGGGGCGGTAGTTTTTCAGAAGAACTTTATTGAAAAACAGCACCACCACACTTCTGCTCCATATCTTCGGTGTTATACCATTGTGGAGGACGGAATTAACGATGTTAGCCAGCTCTCTCAGATTTGGTGTGCATCCTGCTTTGAGAAGCTCTGAGGTAATTCCGTCATCTCCTGGAGCCTTGTTGTTTCCAAGTTGCCCGAGAGCAATCATAATCTCGCCCAAATCGATGTCGGGAAGATCGTCTAGGTGGCGTATAGGTGGCGTGTTAGTCTGGCTCGTGGGTCATCCACACTGTTGGACTCAGGTGGAGGTACTCGTGATGAGTATAAATCGCCATAGTACTTTTCAACTTCAGCTAGAACCTCTGGTTTTGAGGTGACGGTTGTGCCTTGTATGGTTCTGAGTTTTGTCAGGTGACAACAGGAGGTATGTAACTTTGCAAGAACCTTTGAGCCCCTATTGAGTGCTATAGGATCTTCAATCATTATTGGGTATTCGCTCGTCTTGTGTCACGCCTTATTAGTTTTTTAACCTTCCTATTAAGTACCTGACACTCAGATGGCGTCATGTTCTGCTGTCTCCTCGTTATCTCGTTCAAAGTCTCGCCTAAGAGTTTCGACTTACGTCCATTGCTCTTTTGTCGAAAGTAATTTTGGCCTACCTCATGGATGACACGCACCAGACTATTGGTGGCGTCGTCAATGCCCTGCCTGGTTTCCAACATGGCAAATCGGTTCTGTAGTTCCAGCTGACTGAGTCGACTTCATTAACCGCGATCATTCGTATATTCAGGGTGCCTCTTACCAGGCGGTGATCACTTCCAGTGTTTACCCTGTTGATAACGGAGACATCCCTGAATATTTGGTGCTTATTGGATAAAATGAAGTCGATCTCATTCATCGCTATGTTATCGGAGCTTCGCCAGGTCCACTTCCTTTGAGGCTTTTTCTGGAAAAATGAATTCATTAGAAATAATCCCTGAGCCTCGAGGAAGTTTACCAGCATTTGCCCCTGATGATTTCTGCGCCCATAGCCGAATTTTCCTACCCTCGATTCACCATCATCTTGTACTCCCACTTTGGCATTGAAGTCACCCATAACAATTGTGAAGAAGGTATTGGTACGAGACATAGCTTTTACTATGTCTTCGTACATGACTTCGACCTCTTCGTCAGTGTATGTAGACGTTGGGGCATACACTTGTATAACCAACCAAGGCACACCTCTCGGTTATCTTTAGGACAAGGTATGCCACCCTCGCCGACACACTGCCAACCTCCACGACATTGCTTCTGAATGACTTGTGGATCAAAAAGCCGACGCCACCTTGGGATGGTTGGTGTCCTTCTCGGAAGTAGAGTAAGTGACCGGCATCTAGTGTCATCGTGTCCTTGCCCTGTCTTCGGATTTCTGATAGACCTACTATATCCCAGTTAATACGACTTAACTCTACTTCCAATTCTGTCAGATGTTCGTCCAGCCGCAGAGAGCGTCCATTATACGTGGCCAGAAACAGTCACCGTTTGTGGTACCCTGCCGTAGCCCGGGGATTCTTAGCACCCCCCATCGCACCGTTACCATGCCCGGTACCGTGGCCAAGAATAGTGCGATTACCGGGAATTGGGGGCCGTGAATTTGTATCGTCGCTCATTGGGGGGTATTTGCCTTAGTCACCACGCTTGGCAGGCGGGTTGGTGACCGCAGTGGCTGGAAATCTTTCACTAATAGCGCTGCTGCCCGCTATCAGGATTTGCATTTTCAGATTCCAGCATTTGTGTGGTTATACCGCCACGATTTCGGTCGCCAGAGCCTCGTTCGTTGATTAGCAGAATGTACCACGAGCAGGTGAGGTTGACGGTAGAGAGCTTAGGTTGTTGTCGGCTCCCCTTATATCCCCTTATATCTTATTGCCAACATACATTGTGAATATTTAATTTTTTTAATTATTTTGATAAATATCGAAAAATGTTTTGTGAAAATATATTTTTAAGAACATTTTTAAGGCTGAGACATTTCGTAGCCTTAACATTTTTAGGTTTAGTCCCATTGATAAAAAATGTGAGTGTAAAACGGGGAACGGTTGTATATTTTGGTAATTTGTAAAGTACTATTAATAACTTATTATTATTAGCATTTCATTTATAGCGGTCAGAAAATATTAAAATTTTGAGATGATCGATAAAAAACAGATAAACCAACATTATATATAGTGGTCATTACTGTCGATAATTCTCTGAATCTACATTTACAAACACACCAACTTCTTGATTTTAAAGGATGAAATGATTTTCCTATAAGCATTACTATTACCTCATACTTCGTTATAAATTAGTTTTAAGTTTAAACAAATTCTATTTGAGGCTGAAGGTATTGTTTTCCTGCTTCCACTTGGCAAACTAGAAAGAGATAGCACGAATCATATGAGACGTGGGTAAGATCCTATTTAATTTTTAACTCTTATAATATAGTTTTCGTGTTGTTCAATTTTACCGCGATTGTGTATTTGACTTTTGGACGACTGCGAAATATATAAATTTTTTTTTTCTAGAATAGGAAGGCGGACGAGCATATGGGCCACCTGATGGTAAGTGGTCACCAACGCCCATAGACATTGGCATTGTGAGAAATGTTTACCATCGCTTACATCACCAATGCGCCACCAACCTTGGGAACTAAAATGACCCTTGTGCCTGTAATTACACTGGCTCTCTCACCCTTCAAACCGGAACACAACAATACCAAGTACTGCTGTTTTGCGGTAGAATATCTGATGAGTGGGTGGTACTTACCCAGACGAGCTTGCACAAAGCTCTATAACTAACGTACCGTGCTACTTTTGGTATCATGGGTTTATTAAATATGAATATTGACGTTATAAAAATATTTTTAACTAAACGATCATCCAGTTCCTAAAACGCTGTTCAAAGTCAAGTTATTTTGATCTGAGTGCAATTTGTCAATTGCAACCGATGGGTTTCAGAAGCTGCCAGTTGCTATACTTGTCAAACTTCATGCATTAGAAAAAGAAGGATTTATTGGTCCCCTCAAGTTAGTTCTAGAAATTTAAAATAAATTCGGTTCGATGTTTAATTCTTCGTAGAAGATTTTTTGAGTCCGAGATGGCCCAGTGGTAAGAGCGCGTGAATCTTAACCGATGATCGTGGGTTCAAGCCCGGGCACCACTGAATTTTCATGTGCTCAATTTGTGTATTTATATATTGTTATAATTCATCTCGTGCTTGACGGTGAAACATCGTGAGGAAACCTGCATGTGTCTAATTTCACTGAAATTCGCCACATGTATATCTCGCATTGGAGCAGCGTGGTGGAATAAGCTGCATATATTTTCCTCAAAAGGGACAGGAGACCTTAGCCCAGCAGTGGGAAATTAACAGGCTGTTACTATAGACGATTTTAATTGAATTTCTTGAATAATGTTTTTAAGTTGAAATATGATTGTTCCTGTATTACTTTTAGAATATCACATGGACTGCTACGTATCGTTAGGTGTACGATAATTGTTAATTTATTGAGTTTATGTCAATTTTGTAAGTTACTAGTAGTTAGTAATAACTTACAGGAGCGGATTTAGAATTAACCCTTATGTTTATAAATATAAAGTCCAAAGTCGATTGTATTTTCCATCGACCATAACACTAAATTTTAGTACCGCTGTCTTGCGTTAAGTATTAAAATTGAAACAAAAACATTTTAAAAAATAGTTAATTTACTTACATAATAAAGTATGTAATATCAGACGAAAATATTATATAATATATAATATATCAAGCATATTGTGAATGTTGAAAGGGCTCTTTCACATCAGCTTTGTTATGACTCATATTGCGCATAGTTTATAAATATTTTTCTTCTGATCAGCCAGGGTCCATCCTGCAACTACCTGCCGGGTTATCTATTACTTGACCGGACTATTATCGGACCATACAATTTATTACCGTCAAACATTTTATTTTCCTACACTCTGTGTCAGAAGGCAGCTATTAGATCGTAGAAACCAAAATAAAATCATGTACATTTGTCTGTTACAGAACTATCTAACTGCCGGTATAATCGGTTGGAATATGGTCGCAGGTCATTCGTCTCATTAAGAAACATATAGGCATTCATTTTCAATCCGCTCCCGATAACTCATCGAAATTTACAGAATGTTTCGGAACAAATATATTGTATTATAAATATTCGTTAGTTTTATAATTGAGACTAAACCGTAAGTTAGGAACAAGTGCCTCAAGTTGTGATACGATTCCCTTTTTATATTTATTATTGTATATAAGCTAAGGCCTATTCGATAAGTTCTCAATGTTGTTAATGTATAAGAAAAAAAATTAACCTTAACTTTGTGTGGTAAGGCTGAAAATTGAATGTTTTGAAATACCAACGATATAAGATTACAAGTTCCAATAAATTGTATCAGAATCTTTTCTTTCTTTTTTTACACACACATGCCCTTTGTATATGTAAATATGTATCTTAATGTAAGAACTTTATGGTACTTGACTGAATGTATATCTATTTATATTATAAAATTGGGGAGTTGATGTTGTTGGACTCTATAAACTCGGAAACTACAATTTGTCTGATTTGAAACATTTTTTGTAGGAGAGCTTATTTATTGAGGATCTTCATGCTACGACTCTTACTCTTTAGTAGTGAGCCAGTAAAAAAATAATCGACATGTACCTTATTCAATTAGGCTATAAGGTAATAGCCACTTTTGAATCGTCATATTGCAGGATTCAATTGAATATAAAGTCACCAGGTTGTTGAATGTCTATTATGGTAATGAATGTTTATTCTATTCTATTCTGTCAATAACTATCTGTGTAGAACTCAAATTAGCGACCCGCCTAAGCAATTAAGCAAGCAAGAATATATTAAGTAAGTATATTTATTTCAAAATGATTATTGCTTTGTTAGTTTATATAAGTGCGTTATAAATTATTAATATTGATAATATCAAAATTGATGTTAGTCGTGATTTTTTCCGACCGCCCGTTTCGCAGCGCATTTTTGTTATTGCACATATTTTGGAATTGGTGGTACCTTCCAAAATTTTCAGTCGAATGATATAGTGGCGTAGCTATCGTAGGGCCAGGCGGTGCAGTGCACCAGGGCCCCGAAGTTCAAGGGGCCCTTTAACTTGAGCTTTGAAAAGAGAGGAGCATAAAAGAAAATAAAATCTTGTGGACGGGGAATTCTGTTAAAAATAGTTTTTTTTCCTTTATTGATCCCATCTGTATAATAAATATTCTGTATTGTCATGTGCGTCGTTGTTTATTTATTCCCATTTTCTTCTATTAAACACAAACAAATTCTACCCCTCATAGAGACGACGTATGGATTTAGCCTATTAGGGATAAGTTAAGCTAACCGTTTCCTATTCTTGTTCCTATTTAATTTTGAAGGCCAATATAAGTTCAAGCTAGGCGAAAAGAGGGGATGAGGGCCCGATTCTTTCCTTGTGCACCGGGGCCTTTGTCAACTTAGCTACGCCTCTGTGTAAAAGACAATTTTAATCTATAGCCTATTCCAACCATAAAAGAAGTAAATCCAAATAAACAACTTCGACACCGATATCAACGGTCACCGATATCAATTGACGCGATACCATTGGTCGAGATCTTGAATAATCTATGATATTCACTATGGATTCGCGAAACAATGGCGCTTTCAATGTCCGCGAAGTTGTAATCGGAACTTGAAAGTTGAATTGGTGTGGTTACAACCCGTTAAGTGGAATAGTATTGTATTATAAATAAAGTTAAATTAATCAAGAACTATTAAAGTGCGTAATACAGCAGAACAATTAGAAAATCGCATGCAATTTGTAAATATACGGTTTGTTTACCTTTACTCCTACTCCGATTGTAAAAGAGTATATATGAAATGCTCAAAATAAATAATATATTACAGAGTACATAATTAGCTTCGCAAATAACTGTAAGCTTTTTTTTCTTCTAAATAAAAGATAAGAATAATCCGTTCGGTGGTTTAGAAGAAGTAACAAGAGTAACAGACGTAGGACTTTGTTTAATACAGTGTAGAGAAGAAGATTAAATACGAGTTTATAGGTATGGAAAACAACGAATGTAAGCTCCACGCTTTTATATCGTCTATATAGTCACGTCTTGTCTTTCTATTAATGTATTTTAACAACGATGATTTAAATATTGCGTAATTTTAAATTCATAACCTTATTGTGTTGGCGCCAATTTGTCGACAAAATGTTTTCAGTTGACGACGGCGAACGTTCAATTAAATATCAATTCAATTTTATTGAGCTGTATCGAGCTATCACTATTATCACACACGTGTATAAAATATTATTTAGAAAAAAAATATGCGTATTTTTCAAAATAAATTGACTTATAATAATAGATGGAATGGCAGATCCGCTACGGTTAGGCAAACCGTAAATTTGATATGGGCTTGAGCCGGATCATCAGGATTTGTAGTTTAATTTTTTATTTGTCTAAAATGTTGCCAGACCTAAATAATTTATAATAATAAAGATAAAGGTTTTCTTTATAAAGCATGAGAATTATATATATATATATATATATTATATACAAATCAATGAGTATCTCAACTCCTCTCGTTTATTTATTAAATACTTACTGCACAACATAAAAATAACTTAAGAATAATTGGTAAACAATCCAACTACAAATGGTGCGCAAAAGTGGTTTTATCGCTTATAGCATTTTCACAGAAAACCTTTGGTGAAAGAAGTTTTGTAAGAGAACAGGTTTGTTAGATCCCGATTCCATAAAATATATTAATTTATTATTAATTGTTTTATTTACTTAATCATTATTCAAAATCGGAAACATGCATTTCTTCAATTGAATTTAAATGTTGATACATTTCAAATAGATTTGACAATATTCATATCACGCGTTACTCGGGAATGTTATAATTTCACTAAATAACTTGATAATACGTTTTCGTTATAGATTTTAGCTTAAGTGATTAATAAAAGATAATTTTGTTTATGAGATATAAATTACCTTATCGGTTTAGATGTTAGGTATAAGTCTGCATATCCCAAGTCACTGAGCTCAACCCCCCCAGATAGAGTCAATATACAGCTATTGGTTTTTTTAGACAAGGACTTAGCAGCAGTCCTTGTACTCTCGCGGGTACACATCGGAGATCACGTAAATCCGTTGCTCTTTTACTAGAACTGTTTCTGGTCAAGCTGGATTACTGTCCCATTGGACTATGAGAGTGAGGCAATAGAGGGTGCATTTTTACTTACGCACACACTTTTACATAATAATACATCTCGCGCATTTGGCTAGTCTCTCTTGAGAATGTTCACCGTGGCCGAGGTCGGTCAATAGGGAATCCTCATCATATTATATGGTGTTTTTCATGAATAAATAGTAATAATAATGTCCACCAGACCGATTTCGGCCACGGTGGCCAATCTCAAGAGAGATTAGCCAACTACGCAGGAGATATTACAGTGCATAAGTGAGTGCGCAAACACAGGTGCACTCTCTATTCCCTCACTCTCATAATCCGATGGGACGGCAATCCAATACGACCCGAACGAGTTCAGCTACTGCTACAGCTACTGAGAATTTTCTGACAGAAAAACCCAATAACTTTTTATTGGCCCGACCTAGGAATTGAACCCAGGACCTGCGGGTCTGCGGCCTTACATCAAGCCACTAGACCAACGAGGCAGTTTTCATGAATAACCACATAAAAAAAAGATAGATATACCACCAAACATTTTAATAGTTTGCATTTTAGTTTAAGGTGTGATGTTTGAGTGGTTCTGTAAAACTACAGGTACACATATACACATCTTAATTCCTGTGCTAGGTAGCACATTGTGTGTGTTTGTTTGACTTTGTTCTTTATATACCTAATTATATAACTACTCGCTTGTCTTCGCTCGGAGTATATGACGTCGGCGCCATGTGATTAGAAAAGGGGATTGTTCGAGCAAGTCTACGGCACAGCATTGAATTAAAAAAAGAATAATTATTGTTTTCTTAATTAACGTGACAAGTTCGAAGGATGCATGTGATGATGTTCTGTATACATATTTGACTGAAAAGAGCTGGTAAGAAATCAGTACATGGTTACCGATTTTCTTAAGTCTTTCTGGTCGAAGTCAGGTTATCATATCTGATTTTGTTAAATCTGAACATTCATTGGTTGCATATTGCGTCATCTGTTTCGACCACGACCAATGACCATTATTTATATAAGATTAAAGCCAAATTAGATAATAATAATAATAATATCCTGGGACATTTTTCACACACGGCCATCTGATCTCAAATTAAGCTTGTACAAAGCTTGTGCTATAGAAACCAGACAACTGATATATTACATATACTACTTTTCTCTTGTAAATACATACTTATATAGATAATTACACCCAGACTTAGGGCAAGCAATAAAAGTAACCAACTACGCCAACCGGCTCGTCAAATTATAATCAGCGTATCAGACAGTTTCGAGGTAACTGAATTAAAACAATAGTTAGAGATAAGTTTTTATAACTCGAGTTTAGGCTGATGTATCTTTGTATCGATATTTACTTCTCACGCGACTTATCTTATCAACAATATTGAAAGTACGAACAGGTCCCATTACAGCTTAGATATAATATTAAAAGATAATTGTCGCTGTATTTACGCGAATGTTCTTTTACATGTAATAGGTATTTATTAATATATACGTAGAATAGACTGACGAGCGAATATAGCGTAAACCTAATGGTAAGTAATCAGGACCGCTCAATGACTTTGACAGTGTAAGGAAAGGTAAATATTCATATCGTCAGTTTGTTGTGGAACTATCTGAACTATTTGATATTATGTGTCTCTTGTACTCTTCGACTTTTAAGTACCAAGCGCTTTTTTAAAGTATTCTTGTTTGATGTTTGTTAAGTATGTGATCGTTATTATATAAAGAAATCGCTAGAAATATTAGAATTTGTTATCATGTTTTACTAAAAGTTTATAAATATTTAAATATTGTATGTAATAAAACAGTATGTTTATCAAAATAATTCGGGTGAAAAATTACTATAAACAATATTGTTTTTCTTACAAGGTAGAGTTTATCGGCGTGTTATTTATTGTTTAATTTGATACTGAGCTCGTAAAACATAAAAGTATTTAATTGAAAATCATAAATTGGCTTCCGAATTTGTGTGAATTCTGATAACTGAACAGTAAAAAAATAATTTATATTTTAGAAAAGTCAGAATATTTCAAATTTGCATTTAAAAAAATTTCTACTGCTCTAATTCTACAGTATCTTCTGCCGTCAATCGAAATTGATACACCCGACTATGCCAGAGACAGTTGAGGCGCCGAACCAACGGTTTTACGTGCTATCGCAGGCTGAACTTTGAGGCTCCACGCTACTATTAAGAAATTATTAACAGAAAAATTTAGTTTAAGCATTTATTGGTTCGACCCTATAAGCAGGTCACTAGAGCAAAGAGGCGGGTTATTATAATGATAGCCCATTTAAGCCAGTGGCAAGCCAGCAGACATTCGCTGCGACTTTTATCGAATATCACTATTGTTTTTTGTGTGAAGGCTGCGAAGACCGGCCTCTTGCAAACATTGGTGTTATTGTCAATGTTATATCAGCTGAGAGGTTGGAGGTAATATGTTGGATGTTGGTGTCAATGTTGGGTGTCATAGTGTATCGCAGGAGCAGTGGCGGCTCGGTCGCTGTAGGAATTGGACGCACTTGACGGGCTGACGGCAGTGTTCGCGCTAACGTCGTTGTAGTCGCTCGTTCGCGGTCGCTGCTCTGATATAATATCTCGTCGGCCTTGGTATCTATTTTGAATCGTTGTGGTGCGACACGCACTCCGACCCACGTGTGAGTATCTTTATATATTCTCACTATCGATTTCCAAAATAAGTGATCATCAAGCGAAAAAAAAATGTATGAAAACTCTATCAGGTTAAATATAATATTTAATAGTAAAGGATAAACAACTTCTTATAAAATATTTACATATTTTATATGTGTAGGTATCTATATTGTGAATATTTTATTACATAAATTATATTCTCTAAATAGAGTGGTGGAAAGTTCACAATTATTATGTTTGTCATAGTTCGTTTTTTAAGTTTTGAGTAATGTAAAACTATGAAAGAAACGTTTTATAAAAACAACAAAAAATACAACTAATAAATTATTCGCATGATCGTCAGTCGCATGTCGACAACACCGACATTCCAAGCTAAACGCTATATAATGTAAATAATACATAATGAGGCCCGTTTTCTGCTACCAGCAATTTGCGTCGCCGAATAATTTTAGATCATAAAAAACAGATAAAAACATCTACGTTATAAAAATTAATATATAATAAATAATCGTCTTAAAGGTAATATTACGCGAAGTTAAAACAGTCTATACTGATTTTAGTACCTATTTAAATTTTGACATTCTCGTTAATGAAAAAGTCATTGCCCCTTACGGCTTTACTATTGTACAATTTTCGAATTTTTTACTATTGTACAATTTTTGAATTTATAGCAATTTATTTCTTAAAAAATAAATATAACAAACATAAAAAAATACTGAAGGCTCTTGTTCTTAAATGTAGATTCTACCGAAAAAAAACCGGCAAAAAATTCATAGTTACTTAAAATACTACATCAAGGGTTTTCAAATTAAAACCAACTTTATCTGTTAAAATAAATTACTACAAAACATTTTATGGCTTATCGTTTGACATTTAGTTGTTTTATATATTTTTTTTCTTACGCAATAACTAAATGCGTTATAATTTTACGAATTGCATTTTGCAAGTCGGCGCCATGCACGAGTGATTAAACCCGAGTCCGGAATTATTTTATCCGATCCTCGATCCTCGACACGTTAGAGACAACAACAAATTATATATTGGATCTCCGATGATGCGTGATTCGCGTCATCAAAGTCGCTCGTGATTAATTCATAAAGACCACTTGTAGAACGAATATTTTATAATACACATTTATGTTTATGTTATTTGTGTTTATAATACATCGTGAGGAAACCTGGATGTGTCTAATTTCATTGAAATTATTCCACCACGCTGGTGGAATAAGCTCCAAACCTTCTCCTCAAAAGGGAGAGGAGACTTTAGCACAGCAGTGAGACATTAACAGGCTGTTATTGCTACACATTTATTGTGAAACTAGTTATAACTCGTTTTCTCACTTTTCTGTTAAAAGATCATCACTTAAGTAATAAAATAATGGAATTCTATCGCGACCGAGCCGCGTTGTGGCAAATTATAAATCAGGAGTAGGACACTATCCTGACCAAACCTGACAATGGTTGGAAAAGTATGTTGAAGAATATAACATATAATAAATCTGTAACTGATCGCTGTCTGTACATGGAAGATATATGAGTAAAATTATTTCCGGTGGCCTTTATTGACGCAATAGAACCCAAAACAATGATATTTTATTATTATTAGAATTTTTGTCTGTTTGTCTGTGCACGCTGATCTTAGAAACGGTTTAACGGATTTGAGTGCGGTTTTCACAAATGTGTTTGTATTATTTCAATCGGTTTATAAATAATAAAGTGTCATGTCAATTTAAAAAATCACGTCGAACATTTAATCGATACAGTTGCTATAAAATAACTGTTCTTCAATGTAAGTTGAAGTTAGATCTATATGATCAATTATATTAAATAGGGTTCCGCATATGCTGGTATATCTCGGTTAACTCGCCCATGCGTTATCTTTTTTAAGGTTGACTATAACCTTTTGTATTGTAATCAAATTTGTTCTAAAATAATGCATTTATTGCAAAGTCGTTTTTATAAAACATGAATTCTTCAGTTTTTAGTACTTTTTATAGTTTTGACATATTATTACAACGGGTAGTAGGATGTTTGAAATACAAACATACGTATTTATTTTCGGTTTGTAAATGACTTTGTAAGTTAAAGTTTATAGGTTAGGTAGGTATTTCGTTTCGTTGCCGCATATATATATATATTTCATGGTTTTGTTAATTTTATGCTTAGTCAGTTAGTTTGACAAGTGAAGTAAAGCCTTTAATTTTTATTTGTATATATTTAACAAATAAAAATTAAATATAGTACAAATCGTGACGGCGTGGAATGGTGGCAAGAATGCTAGTAGTATTTCCCCTTTGAATCGCAATTTCGATTCTCTGGGCGAAAAATGAACCAGTTCATCGGTTAGTTAATAATAAGTACTTTTAAAAAATAGATTTATGTTTTAGTTTTAAAAGGACAAAAATTCCTGTGAAGGTATCGTGTGCAGTCACAATAAATAAAGCACAGGGAAAGACATTCAAGTATGTCGGAATAGATTTAAGGGAATGCTGTTTTTCTTATGTATGTTCCCTATCTAGATCTGGGTGCGGTAAAACCGAATAAATACTAATATCCCACGAAAATAAAACTAAAAAAATGTTGTGTATACTGAAATATTATAAGTCTGCTCTTAGTGATTTTTTAAGTTATACGCGGGTTAAACCGCGGGTACTGATATTAAATAATAATAATAAAAGTAATCTGTCTCCTAAGTCTATAAAGTATATCCATGTAAACAATTACCTTATACGTTTTTTCTTTAATCCACGGCGCGTTGTTTCCTTACGCTTTATCATATAAATGAAATCTTGATCAGTTAATAATGCTTACTTATAAAATATTAATATTATAACAAAAAGGTTCACCTCGTTAGACGTCCCTGTAACGTTAGATAATTTAACACACAAGGTATAATAGAAAAAATGTCGCGAAACTCAAACTGTTACACTTATTTGACCTTAGTGTTTCGTAGCGAAAAGGAACTGCGTCTCAAAACCTAATACATTTGTATGGGTCCGACGGTGAAACCAGGATTTGAGCGAAGAACCTCGGGATCTACAGCAAATATATGATGGCGAGATCAAGTGTTTTTTTAATTAATTTTTCCTATGTTGTCTTGTAGTCTCCATCTAGTAGTAGGTTTCATCTGGATGTTCGGTTATCCTGCCTATGATGGGGTCGTCTGTATTATGGATCGCCATTGTAAGGTTATAATCCAGAATATCCTTGGTAGTCGCTGTTTATGCCCCAATCACCAGTTTTGTATGACAGTATATCCCAATACGCTGTCGTACAATTGTAGTTTTTTCTAACTTAGACCCTTGGCTTCATGTTTTTTGAGGATGTTTGATATGAGAACCCTTCGCAGTTGCCGTATCCTCGGTTTTGTAGAGATTCTTTTTCTGTTTGTGTAAATGAACATTTACGTTTGCGGTAGGAGTTGTTTGCAGGAGCGAGGCGTGGTCGACGGCGTTCTGGAGGCTTGTTTGTGGGAGTCGCGCGTCACGCTACGCCCGACCTATGTAAACATGTTGATCACGAGAGAACTAACGATTATTAATTGATTATCTACATTACTTTGATAACCGATCAAACAAATATCGCTACACTTAGTGCAAAGAGTGCTCCTCTACAATGTATATATCATTTTAATGGTCTTTTCTATATAATAATAATAATTCTTTCTCTTTCTTACATATGATGTTAAAAAAGAACATCGTTGTGTTAAATTCGCTTAGGGTTAGCACAACAAAATCATATGTAAATCATAAGTTTACCTGCATTTCAAATAGTAAGGTCCAACTAAAAAATCAGCTTAGAGAAGTTTTTGCGTTGGCGGTGATGTACCGTCATCACATAAATAAAAAATAAAACATTTTATTTTATTTTTTATGTAATTAATATAATAGATATAAACGTAATTTGACACCATGGATTTCTTCAACTTCGTAGTCATCCCCAGGTCGGGCCTACAAAAAGATGTTGGGTATTTCTGTTGAAAAAATATCCAGTACTACTACTACGTTCCTTGCTGTCCCGATAATCGTGTAATTAGAGTAAGGAAATAGAGAATTCTGTGTGTTTCCGCGCAGTTGGCTAATCTCCCTTGACTATGGCCGTCGTGGCCCAAATCGGTCAGGAGGACATCATCGTCTAGTCATTCCCGAGGACTTATTACTAAGAATTTTCGTTTCGTATGATAAAAATCTATTCTTCAAGGTAATTTTATTTATTATCTCAAAAATAGTATAGTATAAATTAGATATATTTATTTGTTCTCTTTGCAATAGCGAGATTGCAATTTCTTTTATATATATGGCTTCTTGCGTCCTCGGCTAATAGATTCGACCGCGGCGCGCGCGCATCGGCCGTTGTTGCTCCCTGACGCCCCTCGCTTCTCCGACGTCAATCTTCATTTATTGTGTCTATATAAAGTTTATATTTATGCATTGTCTATTTTCAACTTGCAATTTTTAAATATCTAAATTACTGCTATTGTATTCCCATTGATAGTTTATTTGCATTACTTCATAGAAAATAAATTATATTTTCAAGATTCTGTTCGTAATCATTATAAGAAGCCTCATAAGGAGCATCGCTACAAGTCTTAATTAATTTGACAACGTCATGACTTATTTTGTGAGTTTGACTCACACAGTTGTTAAGTTGTCGCATGAATTTTTTTCATGTTTTGGTGATATATCAACTATTTGGTCAAAACACAGAAATAAGTTAAATACAATATAAAAATAAATATGAATACCTAGTATATAAACTAATAGGCGTTACGAACTTGATCAAAGGTAAAACTTTGAACAATTTGCGTCACATACCTAGATAATGTATGAATTAAAAAAAAGAAGAAAGAAATTATATACCAGACATTCATTTTATCTTGTTATGTATTTTTAGACTTAAATCCTCAAACAAATTCGATCATTTAGTTTTATTTTCGATCTTAAACCAACCGCTTTATGACCCTTGTTGTACCCGTGTACCCGTTAAAGCACGTAAAACCGTTGTTCCTGTGCCCAAACTATTTCCGGTCATGTCATGCCGTCCCATTGTATTATGGCAGCTAGGGAAGAAAAAAGTGCACCTGTGTTTGCGCACACACTTGTGCACTATAATGTCTCCTAAGCAGTTGGCTAATCTCTCTTGAGATCCGCAGTGGCCGAAATCGGTCCGGAGGTGATTATTATTATTATTATGTACCCGTGTGAGGCCGGGACAGAAAGCCAGAATGATATAAACGCGATTAACTGATAAAAACAAGAAACGAGGCGTCTGAGTTACGTTATCACATAATTTTCAATTTGATATAATACGAGTGTGTAATTATGACCATTATGTTTTCTCCAGCTCCAGTCAAATTATATAACTCTCGATAGCCAGCCATATACAAAGATATAATTAAGTATATAATTATTGCTCAATAACAGTACTTACACGTGCTGTTAATAAGTACAATACGTTACCTTTATTATTATTTAAATAATTTGTCGCTTGGAAACAATTTTAAGAATAAGCGTTTTCATAAAACTGTTGCTCGTATTGTTTAAGACTTGGAAATATGTATGTAATAAATAATATGTGGGCTTATTTCAATTACCGTTTGTTTTCGTAATTATTCCTTTTTTTATTCAATTACAAGATTTTTTTATTGACATCAGCATATTGAAAAATACAACTGCAAAAGCCGAAGGTTCGCCGGCTTTTCTTTTGCAATACAATTTTCATAATGTTAAGGATTTTTTTCTTATAAGTATTACATGCGCTCAAATTACAATCGTAATCGTCTCTCGTCTGATGAGTGCGTAACGACCCACTGCTACAGGTACAAGTGTCTGTCGGTGTTTTTTATCTGGATGTGAACCTGGCGAATTAAGTTCCATGCGGTTTTTTTAAATTATAATATCATATATTATTTTGTAAGTTTTATATTCAGGTGTAGTCTTTTGCCGTATAATTTGTCTGCAATAGGCGTTGAAGCCAATAAACTATTTTTCCTTTCTGTGGTATGTAAACTTGGCAAAATCTTTTATTTTAAAATATATACTGCCGATAAACTTTCCACAAAAAGTGAATTATAACGCAGACATAAGTTTGTGTTTCCCAGTTGCTTACATTCCCCGAACACGTCGATCGTGTGCTATCGTTTACGCATGTACTTACTTGTTTACCTCGCACAGCGCACTGAGGACGGTCAAGTTCACGTCGAACGCACCACTCGAGTACATGTATTTGATATTAGCAGTATCAGAAGCGATATATGCAACAATAGTGTAGCAAACATGGCTTATTTCTGAAAACTCTTAAAAGATATTGTATTACTAACTTATGCGTTACAATGAATATGGTTATGTTGTCAAGACAGATGTTCATGATGGCCATTCTCACTGGTGTATAGCTAATGGTGACAAACGTCAACGCAAACTCAATGGCGATCTCTTTTCCGACAATCAGATTACGGATCTGATGTGTTGGCAGTTCGATCGGATAGGGTTCAGGCGCAGAAACAACGGCTTTACGTTCTCACATGGCACACGATCTATCTCTTTGTTTAAAACAGTGTTTTAAGCTTACGCTCTAAAAGTTTTAGTACTGTTGTAGTTTCGAGTGTGTGACCTATCCAGATATTAACACTCAACTCTACACCAGAAGTGAACTTATAAAGTATTTGTTTCGTACCTGATATAAAGAAGTTGTAACATGCTGCATTCTGCACTTGGTACTTATTTACGGGTTTGAAATATATTATTATAATAAATAAGTATATATATTATTATAATAAAAAAGAACACAGATGTTTAAAAGTGTGGAGTTTGTATTTGTTTATTAATTTAATTTTATATGGTCGATTCTTTACTGGATACTGCCGAGTTTCTTACTAACAAGAAAAGAGCTTGGATAGACTCTGTATTCAAATATTTTATATTCTGTTTGATAAAAACCAATACAAATGTTAGTATAATTATTAATAATAAACGAGTTTCGCTAAGTTATTATTGAAATTAAATAATATCAATGAGAAAGTGAATATCAAAGACCTAAATATATAAGCCATGGATGATTCGTCCCACATTTTTTCTGGGTCAGTGTCACGCGAGTGCAGTGCTCTGTATGAAATTAAACTACGTTCAATGTAGGCCAGTTCCAGATTCGATATTTATGGAAAATATTTCTCTTGGCGTTCGATAAAATCTCCCTGGACTTGTACAAAGTAATTACCTGTTTTGATAAGACTGTAATTTTAATTTGTGAAGTATAAAGGTTAATATTTGCTTATTTTTATTTTAAAAAACACTTTTTTTTTCATTGAATAACCTGGTAAATTGAAACATTTTTTGTAAAAATATTTTTATTAATCGGTTAGTAAGCGTATATTATATAGCATACTGAATGTACATTTTAGATTTTGTTTATAAATATATTTAAAATAAAAACCATTATACTATTTACTACTGACTGGAGTCGGTTAGGGGATTGGCTAGTCTTTTTTTTATATAATAGGAAGGCGAACGAGCATATGGGCCACCTGATGGCAGGTGGTCACCAAAGCCCTTAAATATTGGCACTGTAAGAAATGTTAACCATCGCTTACATCACCAATGCGCCACCAACCTTGGGAACTAAGATGTTATGTCCCTTGTGCCTGTAATTATACTGGCTCACTCACTGTTTGGCTGTTTTGCAGTAGAATATCTGATGGGTGGGTGGTACCTACCCAGACGAGCTTGCACAAAGCTCTACCACCAGTAAAAGCTTTATGCAAGCTCGTCTGGCTCGTCTTATTTGGTTATTTATATTAACGGTTTTAACTATGTATTAATGTATATAATATATCACGCAGAGCGGTAGAAAGTAATAAATGACGCCAAATGAGTACCAAATATCTACATAAACAAAACGCACTCTGTTATTTGTTTATCCGGAATTCAACATATCTTGTCTATTACGTAAAGCCGCTTCATTTGTTATTTCACCATCGATGTAGGAATTGTGTTATGTCAATAAAGGTAGACAATGTACCTGGTACCTACCTAGGTGCTGATTCTTTTGAAGACGAACAATGGCGAAGAGACCACAAACGTCGCTTATCTTGTAGATCCTGAACCACAGCCTAAAAATTACGATCCTTAATAGAGATGACATTATTGAATATCAAACTGGCACACAATTGGAAGAAGTCGTCGCTGTAGAGTCAAATTAAAATTTGTATAGTCATCAAAAATTCCAAAGTTTAGATTGTGATGCTGTCTGGAAATAAAAACATACAACCACATTCTAAATAATATATGTACAAATAATAGGAAAGATTCACACGTTTGTGAAAACGTTAATATTCACAAAATATTTAACATTCCAAGTTTGACTTCGAATAATCGAAAAGTATCAAAATCGTGTCGCACTTGACCGCTCGAGACTCGATAAGATCTGAAGGTGTCTAGTTTGCGACATCGCTATTATCGGAGGTCGAGATATCGGCTATCCGGAGGCACGACCCGCTGATAGCCCGCGGCCTCCGAGCGGCGGCCTGTGGGAGCGTTACTCTGCGACGCAGTTCTGACGCGCGTTAGTAGCACAGAAGTTCGCGGGTCGCGTCAGTGAGGTTTATGTGAACTTATTGGATCTTGGTGGTCATATGAGGTAACGTTCATTACCATATTTTAATACATGGGCTAGTTATTTGAGGAAACAATTTCGAGGAATATGAATCGAGATATTTTTAAACGTTTCATTATTATTATTGTCGACTAACGTACTTGGCTAATACAATTCGAACATCATACAAATAGGTCTAACCTCAAAATATAATAATTTCTAATATTTTCAGTTACAAAATCAACTGATTGTAATAAACATTTAAAGAAGCGATAAAACAATACATATATTATTTTAAATACATATTTATTCATTGAAATTCGTTTGGATACAAACATTGTCAATTTTATATCATAATATAGACATTTGGAAACCAATTAATTATGATATATAATAGAGATAAGAGATTTATATGTATGTAGATTGTAGGTATGCAGTTACCTCCTTTTGGTACCGGTGCGGTTATCTTCTTTCGTAATTACCAAATATTCGATTATCGCTATTTGTAAATGTTTTACGTGCGCGAGTGTCTGGGAGGCAAACTTATATGGCGCGGTGTTTAAGTCAATGAATCTTTTGCGACGTTGACGTTCCACGGGGGAGAAGATTGCACTCGGAGAGGATATTCCTATTAAGATTAGATTGATAGAGAGATATTGTGAACCGTTTTGTAGTTTAAACCACTGACACGACTTGAAGGGTTTCATCCTTATTGTATTCATCATGAGATGAGCACATAATAGTTTGTTGAATATATTATATTATTAAGATATTTTGCAAAAAGAAGTCAATGTCGAAATCTTTATTCATTATAGAAGCGCTTCACTTGGTTGTTAAAAATCTACCACCGGTTCGGAAATAGCCACCCCAGACCTGAGAAAAACCGGCAGAAGAAACGTAGAGTTTTTATTTATCGAGCAACGATTTAAATTAAGTTAATTTTATAAATAATACCCTAATCTTTCATACCTCGATGACAGAAAAACGATATTTAGGTGTCCACACTATTACGAATTGACGCAAATTCTAATAATAACTATCATTTACATTTTGGTAGGTACGTATTCTATGCGTTTACTTATTATACTTTGTTAAAGTTTCTGAGATATCATCACTGTGGTGGCGCGAGTTATGGGTATCATATAATTTACTGGTATTAGCTAGGGTTAATTACAAAAAGTTTATTATAATAGTCTCATTTTAAAACAGGATGTCGAAAACTTTTGAGAAACAACACCTTTAGGCGTGTTTGTATGTGCTCTCTAAATTATCGTATTAGAATCAGCGACTAATCCGGCGTCGGCGCGATAGTGTGCTAATTAATATCATACGAGTATGTTCCGTTCATTATCAATACCAGTGACGTGGGCCGCGCTCGGTATAAATACAACGGCACTCGGCAGTAAGTCAGGATCACGGGATATATCTTATGGATCAGTAATTACAAAGTTATATACTAATCCCTCTTTTAATATTAAGTTAAGGCGTTTGTTGGCTTATTATTCTTTCATGCGGCACCGGAGTAACGACCGACGTCACTCCACAAACACTAGAACGTAAGCCGAACTTTGCAACGGAATTAAAACGCAGCTAATTCAGCTAAAACTTCACTTGTTAACAATACAATCTAGTATTACAAAATTTTATTATAGTGATTAAATATAAGATTGTTTTTAAAAAGTTTTTTTACTTATTTAATATAGATATAGTTTATGGCCCGGAGAGTGAGAGAGAGAGACAAAACGTGTCATGTCGTGCAAAACAACACGTGAAAATGTTGCAGATAATTTTTCTGACATAACATCTGATTCAGCTCTTGCGTAACAGCTGTTACAGTTGAATGATAACGATTAAAACAAATAATTTCGTTCTTCAATTTTTATTTTTATCTCAGATAGTAACCTGATATGTGTGGTGTGAAAACGCGGGTGGCGGGACCGACGTCTTTAGCCGTTATTGTTGTTCATTGAAACATGACTTATTGAATGATTGCTTAATGCGTTTAGTTAAAGTCCATTACAGAGATACGTTTACAAATGCGTCGTCGATAGGATGAACCAAATCGTGCAGTTACAGTTGCAGATCTCGAGGTCCCGGGTTCAAACCCTGGGTCGGGCTATGAAAAGTCATTGAGTTTTTCTGTCAAGAAATTCTCACTAGCAGCCCCGAAGTTTGGAAGCTGGCAGTGTTTACAACTCCGCACCTCGGAACGCTCTCCAGTGTGATTCTGAATTAATTTAATGTAATTTGTATTCTTTAATCATACACATCTACTCAAGATTCACTCGTTAATTTGCGTTAATAAAGATATGTACGGATGTACGCATGTTGCTCTTATTACCGCGGCTATGAACATTACCTATTTATTAATATTTCACGGTCAGGGTCTGCCTGGCGACATATAATGATATGAGTTGTGAAAAGTTGACGTATTTCTTGGTTGGTTCCTAGTAAATTAAAAATAAAACTTTTTGAAACAAGCTATTGTGTAAATAATATAGCGAATACAAATTAAAAATAGTCTTTATTCCCTCAATATCTCCTCTCAGAACGCGACGGGACGAAAATTCGACAGGATCGAAGCGAGTCCAACGATGTCTTGCCCGTAAACTTCGTTTCACGTGGTTTCCGAGGCACGGGACCTTAATCAATTACAACTTCCAAACTTCGTACTGGTGATGACAATTTGACATTAAGCCTTATTAACATTTTACTTCCCCGATCGAGGTTTGCACTCAGGAAATCGGATCTGAAATCTTAATGTAAACTGGGCACTAAACCAACATACTTAAATAATAATAATAATAATAATAATAAAATCATTTATTTCGACCAAACAGGGCTCATAAATACAAATCAATAAATAGTAAAAAGACAAAAACTACAATAACAATATTCTACAGGTTTTACATATTATGAATTAGATTAAATTAATTCGAATTAAATTATAATACCAAATTAAACTAAAATTATTTAAATCAAATCTAAATTAATTAAATCAAAATAAAATTTGAATTAAATCAAATCAATTCAAATTCACACTAATCTAAAGAAATAAATCATTAAATTAGACTAATCAAATACATAAAATAAAATTAAAGCACATTAAATTAAAGTACATTAAATTAAATCAAAAATAAATTTAAATTAAACAATGTCTTGAATGTAATTATTGACAATTTACACATTAATATTAATTATTAGTCACTACATGAATCATATTGCAATGATTCAAGTACTGAGAGTCAAATTTGCATGCGAACATTTTTAGGGTGGTGATGGAGCTGTCCCGAATCCTGCGCAAAAGAGATGTGCATCGCTTACGCATGGTTGCATAAAAACAATCGATTCGCGAATCTGCGAACAGCCCTCATGCACTACAGTTTGTCAAAATGACACGTGCATTGCTGTATGTTGGTCTCTGTTATTATTTTATTATAATTGAATTATCAATGATAAGTCTACTTAGTTGTTCCCATTATTTGTGGTGAAATAATATTCAAGATATAGTTTCATGTTACTTTAAACATTGCTCAGTAAACCTCTTAGAGTAATAAATTATAACTTAAGTGTTATCAAATATTATATATTTACTGATCACTTATATTGTTATTAAGTTTTGTAGTTTTCCGCAAAGTTTGGGAATTTGTCCAACGTTGGTTACCATTGTGGCGTTGGCTTTTATAGATTTACATAAAAAACAGCCAAGTGCGAGTTAGGCTCCGCTCCCGCTCTATAATTTCCGTACGAAGTTTGGGTTCGGACTTTTTATCGTTATTATTATTTTTTAATTCCAGTGAGAGAGACAGATAATACTATGACAATTTGTGCTCGCAAGTGATAATATTATCTCGTGATAAATATTCCCATGTCTTTTAATAACGCGGTTGCATTACAGCAATATATTATTTGTTTAAATATTTATCAAACGAGATATTTATTATCAAACACAAAACAAAATTTTATTCCTTTACTAAATTGTATATATTTTTTTTTTTTTTTTTTTATAGAATAGGAAGGCGGACGAGCATATGGGCCACCTGATGGTAAGTGGTCACCAACGCTCTTAGACATTAGCATTGTAAGAAATGTCAACCATCGCTTACATATCCAATGCGCCACCAACCTTGGGAACTAAGATTTTATGTCCCTTGTGCCTGTAATTACACTGGCTCACTCACCCTTCAAACCGGAACACAACAATACCAAGTATTGCTGTTTTGCGGTAGAATATCTGATGAGTGGGTGGTACCTACCCAGACGAGCTTGCACAAAGCCCTACCACCAGTAAATATTGTATTGTAAATATAATATTGCATTGTATAACAGAAATAAAAACTTGTGCAAAACTGCAGCTCCGTTGCTTGGGTGAAACTGACCTAAAAAATCACTTGCAAGATTTGATCCACGCACACTATCGGATAACTTTAAATTGTGATATATGTAACTGTAACTTGTAATTGTAACGTTAGATTGTGATAAACTTTGCTGTTGCTGAAATAATATAAGCATTCCGATTAAAAAAAAGCGTTAATGTCTTGAATTATATAGCTGGCAGAGTGAGTGACATTCGCGCAGGAGGTGGGCGCGTCGCTACGTCACGGCCGCGCCGCCTGCGACTGTGAAGTCGACGACACACGTAACACGACCGTTGTGACCTGCGTGCGCTTGTTATTAATAACATTTTGAATATTTACTTGAAATAAAATCTTCAAAGACAATGTCAAATATCAATTGATGTGAGACCATCCTCGAGCGATACTGACCCAAAGCAAAAATAATCATTAGAATCGGTTCCCAAACAACAAAGATATTCGAATGTTATAAATGACGATAAAAAAGGTTTTAGTACTTAGATTAAATTAAAGTTTTACATTTATCTTGATAACGTGTAATTCCAGGTACGTGTTTTCAATAAAGCCTATTCTAATCAAAGGAGTAAAGAAAAAAAAACATAGATTTACTTATTTCATTATGCACTATAAAGTATTCTTCATTAGTAAATCTATAATATAATTTATTAATAGCCACCCTTCGCACGGGTTGAATAAGGGTTTACATAGACGTGTATATCGTAATAATATACTTGGTTTAAGGGGCGCTCGTCAGTAAAGCTCCGGTCTGCATGATTTTTACCAAACTCTTCAACAATCGTCATGTTTCGGCCAATTTACTCAATACCTCAATTCATTATACACCTGAACCTTCCTCATGAATTACTTCATCCATTGGTAAAAACCGTATGAAAATTCATTTTTTTCACAGAAATTTGTTTTATAATATTGTATTGATAGGATAATATTCTACATAGCTGGTTATATTCACTTTGATTTTGATGTGGCCTCAATTCAATGTCGAAGTTGTTTATTTACTTCCTGTTGTAGTTGAAATAAGCTCTTCTTTAGATGAGTAATACTCGTATTATGCTTATGATAAAATACTACCCTCGTTATGTTAAAATATTTACTTCCACCGATGTTATAAAAAATAAAGGAAATTGCGACTTTAATGTGAACGTAATTTTCAATGATTTATGTACGTAATGGTTGTTATTATAATAATCTCTATTTCCTTTCAGGAAAAAACCTCGTTATACTTTTAATTTACGTATTTTCATTGACTACAGATTACAAAACAAAGTGCTATAAATATATATCTTTTTAAAAGTAAATAAAATAGTTACCCCTTAAAGTACGAAACTAAATATTAAACCTGCAACTTCTACATCGCTAAGCGGTCCGTACAACATTACGTTAAGTACGCTTTAAATGTATATAACTTATTTACTTCTTAACTTAGGTACCAAGGCGATATGGCCCAGTGGTGAGAATACGTGAAAATTAACCGAAAGTTCAAATCTGGTTAAGTACCACAAAATTTTCTTGTTCTTAGTTCTTATAATTCGTCTCGAGGTTCGAAATTCGGGGCCGCACAATCTAAAGCCTTATAAGCTAACCACTCGACTAATGAGACAGCGCCAATAAATTAAACATAGATAATAATATCTCCTTAAGTAACATTATTCAATTGAAGTATATTTATCAGTTATGAAATATTGGGGTAAACTGTGACGCTGAACGTCCGCTGATAAGATACGCGAGAAAGCTACCGAGTGTCTGCCAACTAAGTCGATTATTTGGAAAGCAGACCAGGGAGTATTCTAGACTCAATCATGTCATAGTCTTGATTTTATCTTATAACTTGACGTCGTGATATCTGTAAATGTTCCACAGTTGGGCTAAGACCGTCTAGTCTTTTTCGGAGTTTGGCTTACTTTGGTGGATATACATGACACACACTTCAGATTTTCATCTGCCTACCATTCTAGGCCTTTTCTTTATAATGTACTGAAACTAATTTGAATGAATAACAGCGGTGATAACTTGTTTTATTCCGAATGACAATTACAAAAATTGTTATCTAAATATTCTTTGATTATAATATTTAGGCAGAATATATGACATACTTAATTATTCATAATTAGGTTTAGGCTTAAAATACATTATATAGTTTTAATCCGTTGGGTTTTCACATATATTCACGTTATTTGTATTGTGAGTAAACTATTTAGTTTATTTATTTCTTCACATAAAAATGGTAATAGTAAAGCAATAGTCACTGAAAAACCCACTATTAGGCAAAAGCTTATTCTCTTCTTGAGAAGATATGGAGCTTACGTGTACACGTATATGGGTCTCTATTTATTAAAGTGTTTATATCGTGCTCAGCGGTAAAGAAAAACATCACACAGACCACGTGTTTTATGATATTTTGCCAAATTTATACACACGAAGCCAGTGGAGCAGTGTGGTGGAAGGCAGCTTAAACCTCAAATGATCGAAAGAACTATAATATTAGGCTCACTACGAGGTTCAGTTAAAAGGTTTATCTACAATGTAATGTTATTCCATTATAAAAGTTAATTGTATTTGGTTTGTTAACAGATTAAACAACAACACAACAATGTCGACGGCAATAGAAAACAGTTTGACGGTAGACACCCGTGTCAACGGACACGCGGGATACATCAATGGCAACGGCACGAGCAACGGCACCCCCACCAACGGCTCCTGGGAGCAGCAGTTCTTACCGCCCCCTCTGCAGCTCGATGACAGAGCACGAGCTATTAAGGTAACGTAACGTATTTGTATCCATCAAAAAATTGATTATTATTATATATTACTTTAAATAAGCTTATATTTATATTAGCTTACCCTCGCCTAACATGTTGCTCAATTGATAACACCACTTATAGAAACAAGTGATAAATCTCTTTATTTAAAATAAATTCATCGATTCATGTGTACAAGTCGTAGCGCATTTCAAAAATTCGAGCAGCCTCCTTATTTTCGACGTAGTCGGTTAAAAAATCCGACAACATCATCACTGGGTGGAGTTCGTCGGCTTTAGATTCCAAATACGGAATCAATATACTTGTATTTCAATATATTTACGTTCTTATGATTAATTAATGTAAGTTACTGGTGGTGGGGCTTTGTGCAACCTCGTCTGGGTAGGTACCACCCACTCATCAGATACTCTACCGCAAAACAGCAGTACGTGGTATTGTTGTGTTCCGGTTTAAAAGGTGAGTGTGCACAAGGGACATAACATCTTAGTTCCCAAGGTTGGTGGCGCATTGGTGATGTAAGCGATGATTAACATTTCTAACAATGCCAATGTCTACGGGCGTTGGTGACCACTAACCTGATGGTTAGTGGGCCACCTGATGGTGGCCCATATGCTAGTTCGCTTACCAATTCAATACATAAAAAATAAAAAAGTTAATTAATTAAAAAGAGTAACAACATATTTTATAGCCATTTATCAGCGGCAGTATCTCCATTCCGAAGTTGGCTTTGTTTGATTAAGGAACATTTATTTGCATATTTATGTTGCACACTTAACTAAGTATTATTTACCGACTCACGGTGAGGTGCCGTTTCGGTGTGTATCCTTTACATAGACAATACAATGGTATTTCTGACATTTCACGATCATGTTCTGCAGTTCGCTTAGAATTTCTTACATAAGAGCTCTATAGATTCTTAAAACATTAATATTAATAAATTTCTAATAGTTTTTTTATAATTAATGTTCAATTGAACGAAATTTTATTGATTGTAAAGAAGTATAAAGTCTTTATTTATTTTCCGTTTCCGGATCCGATAAGTACATATCGGAAGTGTCTTTTCTTGTGATACAAGAAATGTGGCATATTTGGACTGAGACTTAGCGGATTTAATTTATATTTTAAACATTTACTATTAAGAACAGTAACAGCCTGTGAATGTCCCATTGATGGGTTAAGGCCTCCTCTTCTTTCTTTGAGAAGAACGATTGGAGCTTATTCCACCACGCTGCTACAATGCGGGATAGTGGTATTAAGCATATAAATTTAAAAACAACTCATGAACAAATCATGACCGCATGGAATGATGGAAAAATCTAGCAGCACTTCCTCGATGAATCGTTATTCCTATTCTCAGGGTGAAGTACATCTGTATACTAGTGCAAATTGTAAAGTATAAATATTATTTTATTAGTAGAAATTATTTTAAATTAATATGTTATTTGTTTTGATGTAAGGGTTAATACTGCGTGTCAAATAATTTGATCTTAAGTTATCGTGATCGGGAAGTGGGCGGACGTTAGTGAGTAAGCGTTGATGTAAGCTGCATCACTACACACACACACACACACACACTACCCAAGGCAGACTACTAAGACGAAGAACTAAAATAAATAAAAACTTACGTTGATTTTGTCATAAGCTGTATAACGCAGCTGAAATCATCAGCTTTCATATTATTGTGAGCGATTTTGCAATAAAGTTCGTGTGAAGAAAATACCTGAACAGCATACATTTACGACTGTCTAATTTAACGTGATTTTTCTCCGTTTTCTGTAAACTTATTTATTTTTACATTACTACAATAATTAAATAAAAAAAATCTACACATAAAACATTATCTCTTTTTGTTGTAGTCAGTTTAACAAACAAACAATTAATATACGTGTAGACAATTTATTGTTAAATGAAAAAATATGAAAAAACAGATTATATATTGATTGCCCCTTCGCCCGAGGTCAACCGAAAACTCCGATTTTTCCTCATAGTGATAATAAGTTTATCTTAATTACATACGAATATCTACGCGAGTAAACTATGCGATAGTGAGATGCGCGAATTACAACTAAACCTCAAATCCCAAAACACAAGTCGTATAAACATAATAATTATTATTTTATTTTTAAACAAATTTAAATAGAAAATTGTTTTTTTTTTTTATAAAAAAAAAGAATATTAGCAATAGGTTTTCGAAGAATTACTCATATTCTCTTTTATTTCCGTCCCATCGGATTATGACAGAGAGGGAATAGAGTGTGCGCTTGTTTACGCACTTGAGCTCTATAATATCTTCAGTACAGATGGTTAGTCTTTGGAGTTGGCAATCATGGTTAGAATTTGGTTCAGACGTTATTATCATACAAAATAAATATATATTGAATAGATTAGACAAATAAATTATTATCATATTCATAACTTACGTTTTCGAACTTTTCCTTTAGTTTGCCGACATAACTTTCAAGCTTTTTCTCACAAAACATTGATTATAATAAAAGGCTCGATTAAATATTATTCAGACGATTTAAAAGCGTTTAGTCTGTATTCGTTGATTTTCATGCAGTATAAAAAAATAATAGGCACAATTGATGATGTAAGGAATAGTTAATATTTCCTACAGTGCCAATGTCTATGGGCGATGGTGATCAATTGCCTTCAGGTGGCCTACCTGCCCGTCCACCTACCTATATTACAAAAAAAAGTTCTTAAAAAGTTTCTTAAAGTTCACCTCGGTAAAATCTACATTCAACGATACAAAAGTATTTTGTTTCAAAAGAGCCTTTTTAAATAAGGTACTTTTAGTTGTTTTTTTTTAACCGTGTATATAAAAACAATGGGTTTAAGTGGAAGTAAGTGCTGCACGTGCAATTATTTGACGAGTTACGATTCGCTGCACTCAATTGTGACGGATGGCGCTTTAATTGACGGAGACTTCGGTAATTGTGGAGAGTTAAAAGATTCCTACTATTCTATCCAATAGTTATTGAAATATTCTTACGCTCGAGATCGCCCAGTGGTTAAACTACAAGAATTTTATCTACAAGATAATGGTATCAAAGAACACTAAGTTTTCACGTGCTAATTTTTATTTTGGTTATAATTCGCTCTTGTTTGATTAAAACCTGCCTCACATTAAACTTAACATTTGTATCCACAAACCCGCAATAGTAAATACCTACGATAAAAAATAATAATATGAGCTTGACTCATGTTTTCCAATTTAAATACCTTGGAAATATACTAACCACCAGTCTCAAGGATGATAATGACATTGAAAGGGAGAGGAGAGCATTGTCAATAGAAGCTAACATGATTTTCAGAAGATTTGCGCGTACGTCAAGGCCTGTAAAGAAAACATTATTCCGCGCTTACTGTACCTCTTTTTATACATGTAGTTTGTGGGCTAATTATACATTAAAATCATACAATGCTCTTCGTGTCCAGTACAATAACGCCTTTTGATTGCTGATAGGGTTGCCTTGCTTCTGTACTGCTTTAAGGATGTTTGCTGAAGCGAATATAGACTGTTTTTACGTATTAATGCGAAAAAAGTGTGTATCCTTGGTTCACAGGGTGCGGGCCAGCTCCAACAAAATTCTAATCATAATTGCTAACAGATTAGACTTTATATTTATAAACCACTGTTGTAAAGTTTCAGCTGGACCAGTAAATTGTATAAGTAGTAAATAGTAGTCTATTTTATTTTATATTTTGTAATTTTGTATGAGTTGTTACTTGAATAAATAAATTATTATTATTATTATTAGAGCAGCGTGGTCGAAAAAGTTCCAGGTCTTCTCTTTAAGTCTCTCTCTCCTTTTGGAATCTTTACCCAAGCAGTGCGACAATGGCAGGTTTTTCATCATAGTGCATTCGTCACCACCAACAATGTTAGTTTATATTTATTTGCTCATCAAATTATTTACATAATATTAAATCAAAAATTATCAGAGTAGCGAGTGTGCGGGGGTTGGGGTTCGGGGGCTGCGGGACAATTCTGTAAGAACATACTTCATTTCTCACTGTGAAATGTGGACAACCAACTTATGGTGATATATTATTTTGATGCGTGTATTCTTGAAATGTTATAATTATTATCAATGTTGGTCATCACTTTCTGATATTTTACGATCGCTTTCGGCGCTGCGTTTCGAATTTATTCTTACAGAATAGCCCTACTGGACCGCGGACGAGGCCACACTCGGAGTGCAAGTCGGCCGCGCTTTGATTAATAACAACTCGTTTCAATTCAAGAGCTATTGTGCTCGTAAATGATTTGTCAATCTCAAATTGTTAAGCTGTTTAGAAATAGAAATATTATTTATTTACAGTACTGTCTTCACAATAAAAATAAATTAATAATATATAATAATAATAATAATACTTTACTGTTATCCAATACATACATAATTTAAAAAGTAGCCCTGACTCCTGAACTGGTGTTACCCGTGCGTCAGAAGTCAGTTCCTTCCCATTCAATTATTAAAAAGTATTACAAAAGGTCTTATTACTAATAATTGTAAGTTAATCCAAACCGTGTGTGCGTGAGTGTGTAAATGTGTGTGTGTGTGTGTGTGTGTGTGTACTATAATTGAGCGTGTGATGTAGATGATCATTTATGAGGTAGTTAATAGTTTCTCAACATTTCATAATTAAGTTGTTTTAGCCATGTTTTAGTTTTGCCTTTAAATTGGTAGTTATTAATGTCCTTTATTCTTGAAAATTGATTTAATTTTTTATAAAATCTAGGTGCGAGACTGTTATATTGTTGCTGTGCAAATTTACTTTTAACATTATTGTTCCCTACAAATCGATCTCTTCTACTGAAATTAGTTGTGGGTAGAAATGGGACAACTGTTTTATGGTATTTTTGTATACATAGGTGTACAAAAAGTTTTTTCACAGATAATTAAAATCAATTATAATTAAAATCAATTAAACACAAATTAAAATCAATTATAATGTAATAGAGACAATTTCTTATCAATTGCGCAGGATAAGTTATTTCAAAGTAAATGCACAATGCGTCATTAAAGAAAAGCCATAATGTCGTTTATATTCTAGGAAATACTAATTCGTTAATGAGTCGAGAGGTACTTCAAAATTCCGTGCATTTTTATACAAACATATTTCATAAAAACACATACATAAGCAAGGGACAGGCAACATTTATAGCTTTTTTTATTTAAACGAGCTTAAGTTATAAAGCTCAAAGCTTCTGACGTATTTACATTTATCAAAATTGCCCCAAAATTTAACGCCATACTTTTTACTGAAATCATTAGAAGAGAAAGTTTTAATATATAATACGTCTGACCACGGTCTTGCTAATTTGCTTATATAATATTTTTAGGAATCAAGATGGAAATAGGTTTTTAAAGAGATAAATCAAAACAACTATACAACTATAAAAAAACGTATATCGCGACGTACAATTAAGACACAAAAATAGAGCAACTGAAAAATTATTTAAAAGATATCCACCACAACCGAGAGTCCAAGCTGAAGTGTCGCAACGCCAGTCTAGCCGGCCGATGAGCTCGGCAGGGCCAGTCCCCACCACGATGGTCATCACGCGATCAAGTCGAGCCGCTAGGCCACGCCCCTTCGGAAGACATTCCTAACAATATATTTTTTAAATTTCCACAAATTTAGCGTCCGTGCCCTTGTTTAAATTGATCGGCAACATTAAATATAATAAAAGATATAAATATTAAACGCAATAAAAATAATATATTTCTGATCACGAGGTTATGATTTACGTCAACTTAGAATATGCTATGTATGCGTGTAAACAAACAAACACTTCGGGTTTATTATATTTGTATAATATTGTGAATTTTCAGCGCATATAACGTAGATACGATATCTTAATTATATGCAATTATTGCTTCGATAGTGATGTTTGTTACAACAAGACCGATGAAACAAACTTACGCAAATTCATAGTTTACATCATACAATAAGATAACTACGCCGCTGATACTAGCGTTACGTTAGAGAATCTTAAAAAGAGCCAAAATCTTTTAAATTATCTTTTATGATGTGGTGGTGATAGAGTTTTGTGCAAGTTCGTCTGGGTAGGTACCATCCACTCATCAGATATTCTACCGCAAAACAGCAGTACTTAGTATTGCTGTGTTCCGGTCTAAAAGGACTCACCTTTTTACCCATTTGAGCCATTGTAATTACAGGCACAAGGAACATAGCATCTTAGTTCCCAAGGTTGGTGGCGCATTGGTGATGTAATCGATGGTTAATATTTTTTACAATGCCAATGTCTATGGGCATTGGTAGACACTTACCATCAGGTGGCCCATATGCTCGTCCGCTTTCCTATTCTGTAAATAAAAAATAATGTCTTCCTGATGGCTATCTTCGTACAGGAACCACAAGTATTACATTTGTATTCCCTCACTCTAATAATCCGATGGGATGCTTTACACTCCCGAACTCCAGGCTACTAAATAGAAATTCTCAACAGAAAAACATATTTTCGTTTTTATTGTCCTATCCCGGAACTTGAATAAGGCCTTCAAGTTCGGTGCACGGTTCAGTGCAGGCGGTATGGAGTATCCTGGAGCTCGCCGTGGGTACCACCATCGAAGCGATTCAGATAGCGCTAGAATCTAGTGTCAGTAATTTATTAACTTTGACGTCACACCGCCTCGACTTATACTTCAACAAATACTTTAATTGTGTGCAATTTGCTATATTGTCTTATTCGTCGGCGGTCGTGTTTTATAATTGCCATAAAGATAATTTTAATTTCATTGCAAATGTTAGATAGATACTACTCTAAGCTTTATATTGTCATAGGGGATTAACTTTGCCGTTATCAGGTCCCTATCTAACTTCAAGCTAGAATATTTGATAATATTCTACGTGATACCTAATCTTCGTTGAAGCAAACGAATTCATAGAGTTCGTTTTCTTTATTTACATATTTATATAAATAGATATATATATATATAATTATATATTAATATTTTTACCATTACTTAGCAGAATTGCAAATCATGTATGGCTTCATGTATTTGTTTTAAAATCAACGTTGTTTTAATCCGTTGTTTAATATTTGATGAGTGAGTTTGGTGTTACCCACATGGGTATACATAAAGCCTTACAACCGATGGATGGTGGAAAGAAGGCAACTTATTCTTTGAAACCAACTCATGTCTCGTCTAGATCTCAGACAGTTATGAAATTGCGTCCTCAATATTATTAATAATAAATTAAAAAGTGTGTTAACTGGCTGTTAATAAAAATGTCAAATAAATCAGAAAGGGCCATTATGTCTCGAGAATATAGTGATCATATATCTTCATAACTAATGGCAGAATCAAATGTAAGATATGTTCAATAACTTGGTCATTATGTTATCAAGGGCCAGCTCGGGCGAGCTCTGCGCAGACGCAGTGCGCAACTACCGATAACCTGCAATTGATTTAATTTTATATATTTTCTATGCTATCGTTAATTCCGAAGATATCAATAATGTGATACTAATAAAGGTTAAGGTTTATTGATAATTCCTGTTTAAATTTTAGATAATGCTGTTATATAAAAATAATGTTGATAATTTAATTTATTGTTACTATACAAATAGCGCAATATATATTTATATTTCGTGCATAATTTATAATTCGGAGATGACCCAGAGGTTAAGCACATCAATTTTAACCGAAGTTTGATGAAAATCTGGAAAGCATAACTAAATATTGCCTAAATATCGTCCCCATAAAAATCCCCATCACCGTATTGGAGCAGCGTGGTAAAATAAACACCAAACCTTCTCTTGAAAAAGAGAGGAGGCCTTAGGCCAGCAGTGGGCAATTAATTGTATAATTACGTAAATTACTAATTGAACGTTTACAATTTGTTTATTTTATTTTTGTTACGTCCGCGAAAGTAAGCTGTATTATTTACACAAAAATAGTTTACCCGTACTCATACATGCGAATACACCTACAATATGTAAACATAAATACCCATATATAAATGTGATGCACTTAAAATGAGTTATATAATATAAAATTGAATATAAATTCTGTTTCAAGTAAAATTGCTTACAGTATGTTTTTCCAATATGACGGTAATCATACTAGACGGACGAGCTGCTATGAGTATCAATATAATAAAGACAATCTCCTCACACCACTTAATATTATAAATCATTTCAGAAAAATTGATATATCATCGAAAATGGAAGATATATTACAGGTTAGCTGATTACGACTCATTTAGTATATTAAGAGACCGCCAAAAATTAGAGAAAATCAGATGTTATCATTATTATATTTATAAAGCTGAGTTAAAAATACGCAGCAAGGGATATGGCCCTGACGAAATCCCACCTATATTTTAAAACTTTGTTACAGATCACTTGCTTATGCAATTTTTATTCTGTTAAAAAATCACTACGTAGCGGCGAAATTCCGGAAATATGGAAGAGATCATTCGTTATTCCCATCTATAAATCTGGAGATAAACATAACGTTCAGAACTATAGACCAATACCCAAATTGTGCACAATTGCAAAATTGTTTGAGAAAATTGTCTATGACAGCATCTTTCCCTTCGTGAGGGGTACGTTGATTAATGAACAATATGGTTTTGTGAATAGAAACTACTACTACTGAGACAAATATATGTGAGTTAACATATCATGTTGCCATGGCTATGGATAGATGGCTAAATTATCATTCAAATTCCATATAGATTATATAGTTGCCAAGGCATTTTGAATGCTTGGCTTTATGCTCAGGGTTAGTAAAGATTTTAAAAATGACACAAACTTGGTCCTGTTATATAATTGCTTTGTCCGTTCATTATTGGAATATGGTTCTGTAGTCTGGAATCCACAATATAAAACTTATATTGATACAATAGAAAAAATTATCATAAATTCATTAAATATCTTAATTCTAAATGTTTCACTCTGAATCAAAACCCGCCTAAAATGATTTCCTTACTGGATCGTCGTACAATGCGAGATTAAAGTTTTTTATTTAAACTAATACATAAGTTGAATGATAGTCCATATCTTTTAAGCAAAGTCTTGAACATCGACGTGTGGTTGCATCACTCTCAGTCTTCTATCGGATACATTTCGGAGAATGTGCTCAGGAATTACATGAACTGATTCCTCCAGCCCCTTTCTACTATCGAACGGCCAGGCAAACGCGACCAAAGCGCCATAGGTACACAGTGGAAATTCCCAGCCTACGTACGAAGTGCTTTGAGTCTACATTCATCATTCACACTGAACTTGCCTGGACTGGAATGCTTTGCCTGAGCCCGTATTTCCCGATAGGTACAATGTTGGTGTCTTCAAATCCAGAGTAAACAGGTTTCTTATAGGCAAGCGTGACTACATCTAAGACCGTGTCGATGCTTAACATCAGGCAAGTCAACGGTCAAACGCTGGCCTATTAATAGTAAAAAAAGCAAAATTTACTTTAGATGTAAAAAAGTGAACACACGCAATAGTGCTTTATTCCACTTATCCTCCACTCGAACCAATGATTCTCAAAATGAATTTATATATCGCTCTTGTAAGACCTACAATAGGAAGTTTAATGACTTGGACATGTTTTCTTGTGCGCTGAATATATTTAAAAAAAATAGTTTGTGTGCATATGTCAATTTAGTCATTGTTTTTTTTATTTTATTTTTATTATATATATATTTTATTGTTATGCTGTTTGTTTACTTTTTGAATCTTCATAATTATTATTTATAATTTACTTGTTTACTGTCTTACATGAATTAGTTTTAAGTGGAAACTTGATTGGTGTGTGAAAGATTTAATTGTTGTATAATGTATGTGGTGTGTACTGTATGTTTCCCAATTATAATAAAAATAATAATAAAAAAAATTCTTGGCAGTTCTCGGTACAATCCAATTTCCGAACTGATGTTAGCGCTTGACGATTCATAAGTACTTGTAAACGTGATTGATTTTGAATACTAAGTTTAATTATGATAAAAGTTAGAGGATTTACTATTGCATTAAGGTTTACACTAAAGACGCATATTTATTTTTATGAAAGCATTCCTTAATTCGAAATCATTTTATACTCAATCAATAAACGTTATTCGATTCGTTATATATTTATAAAATGCTTATGTGCTCCATTGATTTACCTACTACCTATACAAACTTTTAGTTTTATTTGCCAAGCTGGCTAACCTTTTCTTTCTTGTCTTTACGGGGAGCGCTATGGGATCGCTAGCGCGTGCTACTGTACGAACGTGGCTAACCTTATTTAGGTTAGCCTCCAAACTTTCTCCTCAATCGGAGATGAGCAGCATTTATAATATTATTTTCAGAAAGTCGGAGATAAGTTTACTTTTGGCACAAGGCTCTAACTTTCTCCGCTGTGTTTTTATTACAGTGACTTTTTTCTAGACAAGACCCTAGCAAGAATTACAGTAGATTATTTTAACCTTTACAGATAGACTCCCGTCTCGCAGGACTGGTGCTCTGTGGGGCGACGTTGCGTCGTGTAGGCGAAGTTTTTTCACGAGAAATTGAAAATGGCCTGCGCGAGCGACCTTCTAGTCTCCAAATGGAGAACACATATGTTCCTGAGCTTCCTGACGGAACTGGTGTGTGCTCCTTTTATTATATTATTACAATAATATTAAGATTTTAGCTGTCACATAAGTCTAATGGTGAACTTATAGCTAATAAATGATTGCGTCACTATAAAAAGGCTTCGATCCTCAAAGACGTAAGCTGTTGGATAAGAGAGGGAAAAAATAAATTGTTTTTGCCTTTCTGGTGCGTTGCTTATGCCATTTTTCCACAACACTTATATCCATGTTAAGTTTCTTTCTTCTTCTTCTTTATTCAAACCCTTTTCCCAGTTCAGCTGAGGTCGGGTCTCCTTGTACATCTTCGCCAGAGAGCGCTGTCCTGGGTTGTCTGTGTACTCAGATTCTCTTTCTGGGCCTCTTTTTGTATGTTTGACCATATCACCATATATATACCAGATATATTTTTTACCAGCTCACGTGTTCCCCTTGTCTTACAACCCGGGTTCAAACGAGGCGTGAAGAGGCATCTTGCGGGCCGGCAAGGCGAAGGCGGCTAGTGCAGAACGTTTTTTCCGTCTGTATTGGCCGTCGTCGCGATTGGACTCTACTACCACTTACCATCAGGTGGAGTAGAGTCATTTGCCCTCCCGGCGAATATATATATAAAAAAAAAGGTTGCGGGCGGTCGCCATCTTCCCCACGCTATCCCCCATGTTAAGTTTCTTTCTCAATAAAAAAATGAAATGAAAAAACAAATTATAAGAGGTCATGTTATTTATTTTAGAGGAAGGAGTGTTCCTGGCACTCGACCTTGGAGGTACTAACTTCCGCGTGCTATTGCTGGAGCTTCAAGCCGGTCAGCTCGTTCGAGAAGATGTCAAGCAGTATCATATTAGGTACTTTTTTGTAAGATTTGAGTCCTTCTGAGAGTTACTAGCCATAGAAAATATTTTTTAATTAACACTACGAGAAAGATGAAATATGGCTTAATGGCTAAAAATATAAATATTGACTGATGATTGTGGATTTAAAATTGGCAATCAACACTGCGTTTTATGTGTTTAATTTTGGTTATAATTCATCTCGTGCTCGACGCTGGAGGAAACGTCGTAACCTGTATATATCGGATGATCGGCCTCTTGTAGGTGTTCAGACCCTTATTAGAAAAGTCTGGTGAAATAAACTGCAAATATTCTCATCAAAAGCAGAGAAGAGCTTTGCCCAGTTAACCTGTTACTTTTTGCTTTTCAATTGTTAATTGGTTTTAGTATGTTCAAATCTATGTCGAAGTAATTCCAGACATACAAGATAACTGAATAAATTAGAGAATAATGAATGTACGTGAACTCAGTTAGTTAATCGCAATAAATAATGCCCATGATATAAATAATATTCATGATAAGGCTGACTTACGTTTAGTGATATTTAATGTACTGAGTGTCATATTACTTTATCGTCTTGCTTATAACCAAACATAGAATAGAGTTGTTGCATATTACAGAGTATAACTCAAAAATCTGGCACCGTGGAATGAGTTTGCTAAGGCAGTTGATTACATTTTGATTATTATAATATATTTTTTTAATATTGTGTTTACGTTTCCAGTGACACCCTACGCCTCGGACCAGGCGAAGATCTATTTAACTTCCTGGCTGACTGCGTGCAGGATTTCTTGCGCACTGAGGGCATGGAGAATGATGAACTATCCCTGGGTATGTTAAGAGCGCTATTACATTACAACCGTATTTTTTTATTAAGCGGTCAGTAGTAGGTGTTCTTATTCTAAGAAACTAAATGACTGAAATACAATTATTTTAACATATTGACAAATTAAGAACAGTTATTTGTATAGATCATTTGGGTTTAGCTATTTATACGAAGTCAAAATTCCAAAACAAGTTTAACGTATAATGCGCGAATGCACTTTTTTGAGTTCGTAGATTGAACAACAGTAATGACCAATTTGATTGGAAAAAATATAATACAATAGTTAAAATAGTGATTTAGTCCAGCGGCCTCAAAGTTTGATATTTGTGTGAATTAACTATAAAAAAAAACACATTCAAAGTCAAAAACTACTAAAAACGCTCCGAAATAGTTGTGAATTTCTCCTTATTAGTATTTATTATTAAGAAAAAATATACCAAAGAACATTACTTCATATATATATATTTTTAATTATTAAAAAAATATGTAATTAAAAGACTTAAAAAACATAATAACAACTTCTAGAATACTACGAAATGCCATGCGTTGGGCGTTTTAATTCAAAACCAAACAACGCCAAATGAAAGAGCGTGAACTGTATTTGATTACTGGTGGTAGGGCTTTGTGCAAGCTCGTCTGGGTAGCTACCACCCACTCATCAGATATTCTACCGCAAAACAGCAGTACTTGTTATTGTTGTGTTCCGGTTTGAAGGCTGAGTGAGTCAGTGTAATTACAGGCACAAGGGATATAACATCTTACTTCCCAAGGTTGGTGGCGCATTGGCATTTGACATTTCTTACAATGCCATTGTCTAAGGGCGTTTGGTGACCACTTACCATCAGGTGGCCAATATGCTCGTCCGCCTTTCTTATCTATAAAAAAAATAAAATAAAAAATAAATAAATACCTAATTTTAATAAAAGTATATAACTTAACCTACTAAAATATTTCCGTTATAGAAAATGTTCGTTCAAGATCGTAAACTTGGTGTTGTAACTTTATTCTCATATTATTACAATTATCGCTCTTTTCGTGTGATGAAAATGGTTACAAAAAATGACGTAATTATCGAAATTCATCTTTTAATATATTCTTTTGTCACCAGGATTCACATTTTCGTTTCCAATGAAGCAGCATTCGATATCATCCGGCGAGCTGATCACGTGGACTAAGAGCTTCAAGTGCGGCGGTATGGAGGGTGTGGACGTGGCGGCACTGCTGCAGCGCTGCCTTCGCGCGCGCGGTCTGCGCGTCACCGTACAAGTGCTGCTCAACGACACCACGGGCACGTTAGTTGCAGGCGCTCAGCTCGACCCTGAAGTTGCGGTATGTTTACTCATTAATCAAGTGGTTAGAACGTTGAACATGAGTGAGGCTTAATTGAAGATCGCGGGAAAAAATCAGCTTAATTCGTGTTTATAATTTATTATGCGTTTGGGTTCTGTATCAGAAATATTACTTATCGATCCACTGCTGGGCTAAAGTTTCCTGTATTCTTGAGATGAAGTTTTTACCACCACGCTGCTCCAATGCGGGTTGCTGGATACACATGTGGCAGTATTTCATCCGACACATTCAGGCTTCCTTACATTGAAGTTTCTCTGCCGATTCTAAAATACATTATAAACACAAATTGAGTATATGCAAATGTATTTCTTATTTGGGTTTTAACTACCGTTTTTCCACTAAAATCCACATACTCCATCAACTGGGTGATTTCAGGCCAACAGTTTATACGATGCGTTACTATTACACTTCCAGATCGGAGTAATAATGGGCACTGGCTCCAACGGCTGCTACATGGAGCGCGCGGACCGCGTGCAGCACTGGGAGGCCGCGCACGAGCGAGTGCAGGACGTGTGCGTAGACATCGAGTGGGGTGCCTTCGGGGACAACGGCTGCCTCTCTTTCTTACGTACTGAGTGCGACAAGGAGGTCGATGACAACTCGCTTCTCGCTACATCATTTACGTATGTATTATATAGTATGTTTTATTTTGACAGTGTAAATGTCTTTTTTTGTGTTTTCATTTGCGTCCGTTCGTTGAAAACTTATAAGAGTTTTTTACTTATTGCCTCTTAATGATTTTTGCGTTCGGAATATTACTTTATGTTCTAACTTTCTACTTCAAATAACAAATTCAGGAAACCTCTGCATTTCGTAAATATAAAAATTACGCAGATGGTGTGGCATTTGAGCGTCACGTTAGCATGCGAAGGGGATCCCGTGGCGCTCCTCGTTAAGGCGAAAAGGGTACCGCTGGTTTTTTAGTGGGTATTCCGTTGTTGGGGGCGCACTCGGCGCATTGGACACGCGGCGTAGCGTAAAGCGTTTTTCCAGCGATAAAAAAGATGGTGTAGGATATATTATATTAATGCAAGTTTCATAATATGTAATCATAATAGTAACAGCCTATGAATGTCCCACTGCTGGCCTCCTCTCCCTTTTTGAAGAGAAAAGCTTTGGAGCGTATTCCACCTCAGCTCCAATGCGAGTTGGTGGAATACACATGTGGCAGATTTTTAGTGAAATTAGACACATGCAGGCTTCCTCACGATGTTTTCCTTTACCGTCAAGTACAAGATGAATTATAATCACAAAAATAATCACATTAAAATTCAGTGGTGCTTGCCCGGGTTTGAACTCACGATCATAGGTTAAGATTTACGCGTTCTTACCACTGGGCCATCTCGGCTCGATGCTATCATAATATTGGTTGTTAACTGCCTTGGTGGTGTAATGACTAGATTCGGAGGCTGCAGATCCGGGGTCGGGTCAATAATAAGTTGTCATGTTCTGACAACTCGTAACCGTCCTCGTATAGGGTTATGAGATTTACGGATAGATATTGAATTTTTATTTGCACACACACTCGTGTAAACACAGTTGCAATCAACATATTTTGGAGCTTAGTTATCTAATGTCTATTGACAATTGAAAGTCCATGTGACCGAAATGGGTCAGGACTCAAAACTTAGGAGAGATATAAAATATTGCATTTTCAATGTGATCAAATATTATCCAAGTAATATTTAAAAAAATAATATTTAAACTATAGTTTTGAGAAGTACATCGGCGGTAAATACCTGGGGGAGCTGCTGTGTGCGGTGCTGGGCGGGCTGGCGCGGGACGGTCTGTTCCCCGCAGCGCCCGCGCGTAGCTCGTTACTGTCGGCACATGTCAGCCTCTTCGAGGAGTGAGTTATCCACACACAAAATATAAATATAACAGGATAAAACTGAAAAACTCCTATGTCGAATATTTTATAATTTTATTATTACTCTGTTCAATTAGATTTTACTTCAGCTTAAATTCTTATTTAATGAAAATTCAGAGGTACGAGTACATGAACAGAAAAAAAAAGTACGTAACGGGTATCGTGGACCCAAAATATAAGTAAAAAACTTACCTCTTGTAACTATATAAAAATAACAGTAACAGTAACTGCCTGTAAATGTCCCACTGCTGGGCTAAGGCCTCCTATCCCTTTTTTGAGGAGAAGGTTTGGAGCTTATTCCACCACGCTGCTCCAGTGCGGGTTGGTGGAATACACATGTGGTAGAATTTCGATGAAATTAGACACATGCAGGTTTCCTCACGATGTTTTCCTTCACCGAAAAGCACGAGATGAATTATAAACAGAAATTAAGTACATGTAAGTTCAGAGGTGCTTGCCCGGGTTTGAACCCACGTTCATCGGTTAAGATTCACGCGTTATTACCACTGGGCCATCTCGACTTATAAAAAATAAACAAACAAATAAATTTGTAAAAATAGACGTTTAATTTCCAGAGAGAACGTGGCGGGCGCGCATTCGCGCACGGCGGAGGCGCTGCGGGACGCGTGCGGCTGCGCCGTGTCGCGGCAAGACGCGTTCGTGGCGCAGCACGTCGCCAGGGTCATCTCCAACCGCGCCGCGCAGCTCGTGTCTGTCTGTGAGTACGACCCGGATACTACATACGTTGCTTTTAATTGGTGTTTGCATAAATAGAATATAAGTTTTAGTATATATTTACTCAACATCGGTACTCGCGCCTGTCAGGTATCGCGACACTGTTGCGCCGCATGTCGCGCGCTCACGTGTCCGTGGCGGTGGACGGGTCAGTGTTTAAGCGTCATCCACGTATCCGCGCGCTCATGGAGAGGTATATCGCGCTGCTCGCACCAAACCATAAGGTATTTACCGCTTACTACGAATTACTAATGTAATTTAAGTAATAATAATAAACAATGTCCACCTTAATGAATTACGGCCACGGCAGTCTAGATATTCTAGAGCACAGGGATGTGCGTAAAATATACCTGCGTGCAATTTTCTTCCCACACATAAGCTGACACGACTAAAATGAGTTCAGCCGCAGCATCGGTGGTTTTACCTACTTTTTGAGGCGCTGTAATGTAAACACTGTTGACTTTCAAACGCTAGACTGCGGACATAATTATTTCATGTAGAGGCACTACAATAGGGGGTAAGTGGGTGATACCTATCTAGACGGATAAAGCCTTAGATGCTATTTTGTTTATAACAGTTTACGTTGCTGGGCGCGGAAGACGGCAGCGGCAAGGGCAGCGCGCTCACCGCCGCCATCGCCGCCAGGATCGCCGCGCGCACGCCCTAGTTCACCACCTTCCACTTACGGGCGCTTCGACCATCACACTCATTCATAAATAAGAATTGTAGTCATTTCAGAGAAGTGAAAGAGAGCGCGAAAGAGAGTTATGTTATGACCAATATTATATTGACATTGCAATTAGACACAAGACAAATTGTTTTATGTCTAGTTTCTGAAACATTGGTCAAAGCAAATAGCTAATTACTAAAAACTACAAATGAGTTGTTTATTATGCAACCATAAAGTTACATATTATTAGCAATATTATATAGAGCTACATATTGTCAGCAATATTTCCTTTATTTTTGAATAGTGATAATGCTATTTTTAATTTTATTTATATATCTGTATAAGCTCAAGAGACATTTGCGTACAATATAGTCTGTGAACTGCGTGAGTACATTTCGACTTTTAAAAGATTTGACATCGTGATTACACTAACTTTAATGCCATGTTGTATAGTGGACTGTTAAAGACATTAATTGTATTGAAGCTGCAGCACCTTGAACATTTTAAAATATGTATTATATTTTTTCCTGATCGTGTGATTTTAACAACCTCGGGCTCCGAAAGATGTCCATCCTGAGGGCGTTTCCTATAAGATCACACCTCGGGCCTGGATTCGGATTAACTGTTCGGAGTAATACGTGTTCAGTTGGATCTGTTGCATTGACAATAATTTGTAATGACGAACATTTACACATTCCACGAGATTTTGCAGTTCTTATTTATACATAAGATATTTATCTCTGCCTACTAAGCCTTCAATCGCCGTAAGATTATTATTATTCACATATCTACGACTATTATAAACATTTCCGGTATCATCATCCGCGCCGTGATTCAACGCGTCTGCGCCATGACATACTTATGGAACAGTAAAAGTAAACTACATTTAAATATCCCAAAGATGCGTTAAGGCGGATGCCTTTCCCCTTTTGAGGTTAGGAACTAATTCAATGAGGGTTGGTGGATATTGGAACAGTGATACCGGAATAATATGTTGTAAAAAAATTAATGGAAACCGAAATAGTTCATTTTAATATAAACATTTTTTCACAAATTAATATGGCCATGTCTCGTTCTAAGGCTAGGCCCCAAAGTCTGAAGTGTTGTGTGCATGCGTGTGTGTTTCGTAGCTCGCGGGTCGAGTTGTTTGAAGTGTTTTTTGTAGTAAAATATACAAGAAATAAATAACGTTAGTTATTAGAAAGTAAGATACTATTTTTCGTGCCATACTCATTAGATATAGTTTTAATCGGACGGGAAAGATTTATATTAGATTTGGTCGTAAAATAATTGTAAGAATTCAAACAGAATTAACAGAGGATAAATGTAAGTTTGTCCCTTTCAAATTGTTTGGTCGAAAGGCTGTGACGTCACAAATTAGGTTCAAATTCGACATTTTACTGTATTGTTTTAGTAATACTTGAAATATTATAAGTAAACTATAATTGTATTTATATTTTACACTACATGCAAGCATTATATTGTTTTAGAGTAAGGTCTTCCAGATTGTGTTAAATAAAAAAAAATTCAAGACATTTTGACACCTAAATAGTCAATGCATTCCCTGGATTACTTAATTCAACCAGTTTAAAATAAAATAGATCCAATAAAAAAAAATCATTAATTATCATCAATTATGCTATTAAAAAAAACTATTTGTGACGTCACTGATGTGCTTAACAGTTTTCATTCATTGGCAAAGTGACATCAGAGTGAGGTTACTCCAGTGATTTTTTGTAAGATTTAGACGTGTTGTTTAAATATAATTAATGCATTACATTATTTCATAAGTATCAGGGTTGGGTAGGATAGATATTAAATGAAAACAAAAGACTATTTTACGGCAACTACATAAATATATGGATATTGTATTTTATATAACTATTTACATAAAGTTACAACAAAATGTTTATAATTAGTCTGTAATAGAAACTCAAAATGGAAATAAATATAGTTCTATTATCAAAGTTAGTACTCTACTTAGCGTAGCTAGCAAGATCGGTGATGTGTTTGTTATAGTAACACATTAATTACATTCGTTTGTTAAAAGTGTTTACTACATACTTATTGTAATTAATTATATTTTACATTATTAAAAATAAAACTCGCAGCTTTATATTTTAATTTTATCTGTGAAATTATGTTGTTTTATAATTTTAAGACAAAAATGAATAAATAATCGAATTTTCTGATATACACCGTTTTATTAAAACACCCATCTCTGACTTATTTCATCGTTATTTAGAAAAAAAAAGTTGATTAACAAAAGTAATTAAATATTAAATATCGTAAGGACATTACATTAAAAAATATTAATTATTAATTTATTATTTTTATAAGAAAATTTATTACTGTTAAATAGGTACTTAAATTATTAAATTAATATTAGCAATAAGAGGAACTTCTGTGATAATCCGGAAGGTCGAACAGGTCATGAGTTTTCTCTGAGTTTCCTGTAGCAGTACTGTTTAACATGTGCAAGTTCCGAGACTCGTCGATCAGGAGACTTCGACCTTCTCGCGCACCTTGCGTAAGATGCTCTGCAGCTCCGACGCTGATGTCGTCTTGTACTGTGCGCGTGAAAGCAACCAACACAGAGATAGAACATTAATTATTCAACTTTGATTAAACTATAAGACCGATTTGATCCAGTGGATCTTATCGAAGATCGGGGGTTTTATTTATAATCATGGAACTTCACTTTCGAGGCTTCTTTCGGTATGTATTTTTTTTTAATTATATCATACTTATTATTAAATGTCAATGTCTTCCAACACAGTTTTTTGTAATTCACAAAATAGATCAATTTCTAAAGATAAAATAAAAGCATTATAAAAACTCGAGAAGTAAAGGTAAATTAATAACAGCAAGTTTTTGACTTCGCCACGACAATACATTCTTAATTTACTTGATTGATAGCAATACAGACATATACATTAAATTGCGTATAGTAAGATGACGATAGCTTTGTATTCACTTTGCAGTGCTTATACAAAGCTTAATAGTAAAAAGTATGTTTTGGTTGTAATTTTAATGCCTTGAAGCATATTTGTGTGTACGGTAATGCATGATGAATTATGTATCTCGTGCTCGACGGTAAACATCGTGGAGTGCAGGACTGCATGTGTCGCCAAGCCAATTATTTCAAACACACAGTGATTGCGGCGATAATTGTATCGATATCGTATTCATGAGCTAATAATATTCCATTGAGATGAATATTCTTATCGTTAAAATGTTTACCCCAGACACGTTTCTCTGCACAAGGACTTGGCTGTAGAGACGTTTGCCTTCGTCCTGTCCTAGCACACGCTCCAATTGCGTGCGTGAGAGAGCAAACAGCTGATGGCCAGATACCCGCAGCTGTTTTTGAGCCGTCGAGCTGAATCCCTTCGCTTCTAACCAAGCCGCCACTTCGTCAGGATTCGATTTCTGAATAAAAATAAGAGTATTTGTTAATGATTGATTACATATTTAGTTCTTTCGTTCGGTTCGGTTATTTAGAAATAATTAATCAATAACTCACCATCGGTATTTTATGTGAATATTAACAACAAATACTCTTTATAATGCAATTAATAAATAAATACATAACTATTACATACAAATATGCAAGGCAAGATATTGTACAATGTAGATCTTATTACACAATTTTGGGCATAGGAATCAATGTACCAGCCATTGTTTGAAAATGTGCCGACTAACTAGCAAAAGCAAGGAAAAGTCCTAACTTCAATAAATGATTGAAATCATTTTAGTGTTGTTGAGAAAGTTGTGCACACCATACCTGATGTATGAAAATGTCTGGGGTTTTTTTGAAGTCGAGCCGGCGTTGCTGGATCTGAGGTAAAACCATCTTCAATTCCTCGTGAAGGTCACTGCCGGTGCTCTTTACTGACTTCGTCGCTGTTTATTGAGAAATAATTAAATTATAAGATGAGCCGAGATTGCCCAGTGGCTTGAGTACGTTAATCTTACCGAAGATTGCGGGTTCCAACCTCAACAAGCACCGTTGAATTTTCATGTGGTTCATTTGCATTTGTAAATGATCTCGTGCTCGGCGGTGATGGCAAACACCGCGAGGAACTCACATCGGAGCAACTTAGTGGAATAATCTCCAAAACATTCTCCTCAAAAAAAGAGAGGCGTTCTTACCCCGGGCAGTGGAATATTTATGGGCTACATATCGGCATAGTAGCAGTACGACAGATCAAAAATTAGGTATCAGGGATTTGGCTTACACTTCATGGTGTCAGTTTTAAGTGGCACGATTACAGGTGCTGGCGTTGGAGGTTCTGGTGGTGGTGGAGGCGGTGGTGGAGGTGGAGGTACCACCTTCTCGACATTACGTGGTGATTCTGGAACTGAGATATGGAAGATGCAATGTGGGACATTGGTTCAATAAACTTACAGAAAGTATATCCTAGGTAGAAGTTTACACTTTAACAAATAACCTTTTAAATATTGTTATACAGTGTTATGTTATATTTTTTTATTTCTCCAGTTTTTTTATAACTTCATTGTACACCGGGTGGAAACATTACAGAAAAATACTGAAAACTAAAATAATATTATTATTATTCTACAACACCGCTGTGTGTACAAACGGAGGAATGAACTTAACATTTTAAAGACTTACAAGATTATAGTTATATTAAAAAATATGATGCAAATAACACACAATGTTAGCATAACACTTACCGGCACTACACGGCACAGAGAACACAGCCATAAGCAAAGCACACACAGATCACTCTAACGATTATAGAAAATTTATAAATTATAATTTCAGAACGAAAATATGTAACATTTGGAAATGTAAAGTGTTATTTTATTTTGATATATTTAAATTAAATAGGAAGGTAGAAAGAATAGACTAGTTTGAGTATTTTTTAAAAAGTTTATTCAAGGTATAAAGTGTAAATATAACATGGAGTATATTCAGTGGCGAGGGGAGGAGCGAGCGGGACGGGGCGTCTCTGCAAAGCTACTCTGTATGTAACAAATATGACACTCGGCCCGATCGCAGAAAGTTCACAATCGTCTTACGGCGATACGATATTTTAAAATTATTGAAGTCAATGTTTGCGACATTAAAGGTTATTTTTAGAGAATAATAGCTTTGATTTCAACGATAACACTATATAGTTATTAGAGAATGCGCTCCTGGCGTCTGTTTGTTGGTCATATTAGTCACTACGAACATAACTGTTGACATAACTTTGTAACGGCCCAATATGGGTTATAAATATATTGATTTCTCATTTATATCGTTTATTGTTAATTGTCATAATGGTATTTTCGTCAGTAAGGCAAACAAACTATTCTTTTCGTGCGTTCGTCCATTCGGTAACGGACCTGTTAGAAACGCGTTCTCTCAGCGACCGGACATTAGGTTAGTCACACTATATACAATGTACCTGAGAACTATTTTCGAGATATCAACTATAGGTAATCGCCTCCTCCTCCCCCCAATACAAAATACATATGAGTTTAGATAATAATGAGTTGATTTACAAAACATCTATCATATAACTTAGACGTACGATAATAATTTAATATGGATGTAAAAATATAGACTCTGTTAATAAAACAAATATTCTAAGTTATATATTATATAACTCCAAACTCACTGTATTAAATAAAACATAGCACTATTGATTAATATCAGACTTGTAGGTCACTTATAGCGCTGATGTTGACAATTCCTTTAAAGATATATTATATTCTATCGAAATGTTGAGTGTTGAAACCAAGTTACAAGTTTTACAACGCTGATACGCAGACGGTACATCAAGCGTACATAACTCTCGCAGCAACGACTACACATATACAAAACGTTAGACGCGTGAGTGAATCATCATCCGAATGATGCAGCCGTCATGTGTAGTCGGTACTACGTCTTGAAGTTCCCAGCAAATAGCAACACACACACGCAGTATTGAGACAGACACGACAACACGCACACACGCACGCGGGCGACGCGTTCCGAACTCAGCGCCGTCGACTCGAAGCGAACAAAACTACTGCCACGTATGTATCTACAAGATTACGAGCGTACATGACGCGGAACAATAAATATCTTAAATCGATATATATATATATTATGACTAAGCGATGTCCTGTTGGACTGCACGCGCGTGCGTTAAGCGCTTTGGTAGAGGACGTCCAGAAATTGGGAAGTGAGTACGTGTAGCGTCACATACGATTACAGGGAGACATGTATGTAAGGCTACAGGTTCAAGTCGAGTTATCGGCGGCGCTAGAAATATCGGAACTCGCCCTTCTTGCCGAGGCGCTCGCGGCGCACCCAGTCGGCACCCCCCGGGCCCGCCGCACCACCGCCACCTGCACCCCCTGCCGCGCCTCTACCCGCCATACCGGTGGGACTGCTGCCGCCGGAGCCTCTTCCGCCGCTCTCCTGATGGATAATATGTGTGTTTTAAGACTTATATAGTAATTCATAAATAAATGCAAATGTGATACATAATTGACGATAGACCGTTAGTCTAGTAGCTAGCTTATAGGGCCGATCCTCGCAGTCGGAGTCGGCGAAATGGTAGTGTTTATCCTCCTGTGCCTGAACTATCTCGGTCGTGTCAGATTTACCAACCCATTGGATTGTGAGAGTAAAGGAAATTAGTCTCCCTTGAGACTACCCGCCATGGCCGGTCGGAGCATGATTATACTGATAAACGAAAATACTTTATTTAATTTATAGGTCGAGTATTAAACATTACTTGATAATGTGTGTAGATGGGGTTGGGGTAGAGGTGCGGGGAGGATGGCGGCGACAGCGCGGGCGCCACGATGGTGTGCGGCACGTGCGCCGTCACGCCGCGCCGGTTGCGTGCCTTCCACCACTTCCGGGAGTCATCCAGCACCTGGGGTTATATCACTGTTAGTTTACTAGTAACATGATTATCTAGGGCTAGTTTGTTTCCAGAGTTTTGCCATGTTAAGGGTGTACACTACCCCAGCTCCAATTTAAATATTGAAAAATTCTTCATTGATGTATGTCAAACTATTATTAATTCAATACAAGATTTTTTTTTATTTCTAAGAATGTTTGTGTTTTTCTATGGAATCGTTTTTATTTCCTGCGGGTGATGTAAGCTCTAAAGCCAGTACCTCTAAATACTCCCCGCGTACGACGGTGAGCTCCTTGTCATTGTTGGCGGTGCGTGGGTACGTGACGCGCACCACCCGTCCTCCACGCGCAGACACGCCCCGCGCCCACGCCTCGCCTAAGTCATCTGGAAATTTACAATATAGAATTGAATTTAAAATCACCATCGGTTTGCACTCCATACTCCAACGAGAAAATCCAACAAGAAACTAAGAAGTTACTATTTTTCGACAGTTTAGTCGTATAGGGATGTTAATTAAAAACGCGTACCATCGTCGCGATCGCTCCTGTAGGCTGCCTCACGCTCAGGCGATGACGCTGCCGAGACGGAGTCCTCGCGAGCCATCGCTCGCGTGTTTCTGGAACATTCGCCAACTCAATAAGTATTCAATCAATGCACTCATAAATTCTTACTTTGCACAGTATAAATATAGATGAATGATTTGATGCCAAACATTTTTATTCATCAAATATTAGACTGAAAAGTTCTGCTAGAAGTAATTTGGTATTGTTATATGATACTGAAAATTCTAGTGAGAACACACGCTAACCTTCGATAAATTAACTCTGTAAGTGTGTGTCAAGACAAGGAAGTGTATAGTTTTTAATTTTCAAACACCGAGATGCTGAAAATTTTCATGACATACAAATTTAATACTTTTTTAACCAGACTCAGAATTTGAACCCAATATCTCAAAATTTGTTAATTAAAAGCAAGTCACTAGACAAACGAGACAATACAGACAACGGAGTACAAACCTGGGAAATGACGCATATTGTTCTCCATACAAGTCGGGCTCATCTCTATCATATCCGAAGCCTTCGGAGCGATCAGCCCTCCCGGCTCCTTCCTCCTCTACCATAGCCCCATCCGTTCCCCGACCGGCCTCGTTTCGCCGAGGAGACGCCCTTCACCACACAAAAACACTTATCACAAACAAAAAGCAACAAAACATTGAATGACATAAGAAATGAATATGAACAGAGAATAATAAGACTGATGTGTGATGATACACAAATGGTGAACGGTAATGTTGTAAATATTGATAATTATATCATTTGTTATGAATAAGGGAGGCTGCAAGCGTATACATACTCGTTACGTGGCGTACTACAGGAACAGTTATAAAGTTCGTTGCGAACTCACCGACGCAAAGGTTGATCATCGACTTGGTAGTCTGGAGACCACCCATCCATGAACACCGGTTGGTATGGAGGTATTGTCGTCTTCCATTGTTCTCTAGAATAAGTAAGCAAAGTTTTTAATTATTATGTAGACTATATTCGTTGATCTGTATATATATTATTTTTTGAATAATTAGTTTTAATATTAAAATCATTGCCTTCTTTAGACTGCCTCGCTGGTCAAGTGGTGACCTTACAAGGCCACAGACCTCGAGGTATTTCCTGTACTAGCTTTCTAAGGCACTGGAGCACTACCAGTCCTCAGACACCTGCCTACTATTGAGAATTTCTGGACCTCTAACATTTTTATTGGCCTGACAAACCCAGGATAAAATACCGTTGCAAGCTAGGCACTAGGAACTAGACCAACAAGGCACTCAACATACTGGATAATGAATCGTAAATATTCATAAAATTATTATTGTTAGCTGTTTCCTCTTCAAACACATTATTTTTTATCGGAAAATGCTCGAGAAATTGTCTCCCCGAAAATTATCGAGCATTCCACGATACATAACTCCATAGGAACTAGCACAGCTGATAATATTTAAATAATATAACGTAATTAACAGATAACAAAGGAATGTCATTAGCGAAATTATTGTCAACAGTGCTACTTGGTAAGAACTTACTTAATCAATGAAATACATTCGATAAATGTTGAAAAACAATTAAGACGTATGCGATTCTTATGCGTGTATACTTTAAATATTATGATTAATATTATTATAGTCAATGTCGCATATTATTTTCTGTTATTTCACTATCGTATTTCGTGGTAAGTTTCGAGTTTGTTACAGAATAGCTCGCCCACGCCCGCTATGTATAGATGCTTTGAATGATGCTTTTTATCTATATTGAAGTATATGACTCGTTTATAAATGTATATAATGTAGATCCTGATATATATCTACAGTCTAATTATTAGATCAAGTTCAATTGTGCATAACAACGCTAATTACACAGTTAAAACATTTATGCCTATATTTGTTAGTCCGTCAGTTAGTAGATTTATTTTGAAACAGATTTGTTCAATCCAAATTTAATGCGTCCTAAATCATTAAAACACACATTACAGTTATAGTTTAAAATTTGATATAAAGTCAGTCATTATTGTGATACACCTTCTTTTCTACACGTAATTGAGTAAATTTTAATTTTGTCGTACAGCTTAGTGCATTATACAAGCATTTCACTATCAAATAAGTGCCTGTTTTGTGTTAGACATCTTATAACGATTCGTTACCTGGGTATGAGCCACGCGTCGCCGAGTGAGTGCCACAGTTCAGTTTCTTTGCTCGTGACGCAATTAGCGAGTAGGTTGAGCGCGTCTCGGGTCAGGAGGGGCTGAACAACGCGCGCAGGTAGCCTCCCGTCTGCGACGTCTTGCGCCGCGTCCACGATCAGCGCTAGTGGCGTGAACAGGAAGTGGACTAGCTCCGGGGCGTTCGGGTCGTGGATGTGAGCTCGGAGCCGCGCCAGTAGGTTGAAGGACAGCTTGAATTTTTGTAGCACGTCCACGAAGTCGCGTTCTGGAGGTGGCCTAGTGCGCAGTGCCAACATGCCCTCGCCGGTGCCGGCCGCGCGCTTGCCCCCTCCGCGCGATCTTCGTCGCCGCTCGAGCTCCCGTGACGCAGCCGCTGCGTGCTGAAGGCGCGCTATGAATTTTTCTATGTCATCGAAACACCGATTCAGGATGGCGATATCCTGTTCATAGAGTCGCTCCGAACCCGTCGAGGAGGCGTCGTCTCTCTCCCCTCCGGACCCGCCGCGCTCCCGCTCTCCGCGCCCCAGTTGAGCTGACATTTGCTAAAAGTATTCGATCTAAATGAGAAGCTGACAGTGAATAGCGTATTTCGTCGTTAATTTTCGATTATTGAAATTAGTCTGATTCATAGATAGGAAAAGATTAGATTATAAACTATTTTTAAATTGCGCGTATAATATAAAATATTTCTGTGCCTAATTATTGTAGATGATAGGTTTTGTGAAACTCACAGTGAGGACCGCCTCCCACTGCTGCCGCGTTAGGGTGTGATAGAGCGGCGCCATGGCGGCCGAGCGAGGCAATGATGGTGATGAAACTGACCAAACTGGTCGCCGCGACCAGTATCGCCGTTATCATTGATAAGGTGCTAAGGATTATCTCCGCTTAGCAATTTTAACATTTTCTGTTCTATTACTTGACTAATACTCGCGTGGGAAATCCTACCAATTCCAATATATATGAATATTTATTTATTGTCAATTGCTATGTATGTTCAAGCGATCTGATCGTTTGTATGCACTGTGTAATCCATCTTACCGAACGGCTACCGGCGCAAAGTGTACTGACCTCATCACATTCGTTCTTTTTAATACCTTGCGATATCTCATAAATTACTGATCTAAATTGCAAAGTGTAAATGTCAATTTATATTCACAGAGTGCCTTAAAATTAATATGTTTTGTCTTTTTTAAGCAAAAAAATGGATACTATGGCTTTTATATAAAATATTTTGTATATCTGATGAGTATACATATTATATTATGTACATACTATTGCGGAATTTTCTTACTACGACCTGGAACTTACCAGTACAGATTTATTTAGGCCCAAAAGTCGTAACGGCTTTATTACGAAACATTAAAAACACTAGATAATATTAAAGAACAAACTTTTTATAGAAATGTATTATACAATAAAACCTACATGAAGTAATTACATAATTATTCAAGTGCGCCGAATCAAAGTCAATCTTGTATCATGTCAGTTTAGAAGAAACGAACGAATAATCCGACGGACGAAAAAACGATTTTATTTTATTATTTTTAATGATTAAAAAACTTACTACCTTATGTAACTATATTATGTATTTATTTGCTAGTATGTAGAATATTCATAATAATTAGGTATTATTTTTAAGAAAATGAAAAAATAAAAATTCTAATTCAAATATTGAGCACAAATTGCGGTGTATAGATTTCAAATTATGTATTATATTAATTCTATTTTAAAAAGATTTATCGGTAAAAATTATTATTACTTTTGAGATTAAATAAATTGTGAATATTAATGTGCTTGATAGCGGCATAGCACAGATATAGTTTATAATTCATATATATAATTTCACGTGCGATAAAAATACTTCGTATTAACAAAAATTTCTATATAAATGTTTGTGCTATGTCGGAATTTAATCATTTAGAATGTGCAATAAAAGCAATCGATTGTACACCCTTATCGGAGATGATAAGACGATTGATAAACGATAAAACAAACGGCGTGTTCTAGAACAATATGAGTTACTTACGTCGGCATTGTTCTTGTAAATTTAATATCATTTAAGGTCACACGTCGGTTTATTTACGAAGGATATTGAATTTCTATTATATTTTTTGATTTAATTCAATTATATATTATATAATAATATATATAATAATATATAATAATGAATTGTAAAAACTTAAAACCACAATTTAAACTACAATACGCCGACCATTGCGACTTAGTTATATTCTTTGCGCCTGTAACTACTGTTGTCCTACAAACCGGAACACAGTCTAAAACAGAAATACAATCTATTGCTGTTTGGCGGTAGTAACCGGTATGAGTAGGAGGTACTTTACCAGACGATTCGCAGAGAACTACCAACAAGTGGGAGTCATATCAAATAATATAAGTATTGAGAAGTTTCTTAGTTACCTGTCTTCGTGGTCTTTCCATTTCATTTTCACGCTCTCTTTCCCTTTCGCGTTCAATAACAAAGTCTCGGCCTCCCTCAGATCCACCGCTACCGACTCCCCTGCAATCGCAGTATCATTAACAACTTTTCTGTAAAGAGCAGCACTTAAGATGTCCAAAAAAGATTGTACCAAGCGAGCACGAATCGTATGAGCGCGGCTATATCGACCGTACTTATATTATGTAGGTATTCTATCAACACCAACATTATCACCATCGGGCTACAGAGAGTTAGAGTTTAGTATCGAATCAACGATTCCAAGAATATTTTATTCTTAAACAATATTAATCGGACATCTATGTTACACTTGACTTTTAACACTAGTAAGTATAAGTATGCACACCAGGTGTAGGCAGAGACGGGTAATGGAAAATAGAAACCTTTATTGAACATATGAAGTGTACACGAGACCGTTTGCGAGTTCACTGCATCTTACATCTGACAAGCAGCTCCTCTTCATCTCAGTAGGACCGCGAGATAAATGATAAGATTAAGCGTTCCACGCGTTTTTACGCGATGAATAATATGTGGAAGATAACATTAAAGTATATATTTATACGATTCAACGAGAAAATCATTATAGCGTTGTTGCCACCATTCCACGTTTTCTTGATTTGTGCAGCAATTTTTAATCATGATTTTTGAATCATTACTTAATATCATAAAAAATCTTTTTCTGGGAGATTTCCCACAATTATAAAGAAATATAAATATATATATATATATATATATATATATATATATATATATATATATAAAATATATATATATATATTATAAATTATAAAGAAATATAACATATTCATTGATTGAAAATATATAACAAATGAAATTAAGTATTGTCACTAGCACGAGCATCTTCGAGTCTAACAACTCGAGTCTTCGTTATAATAATATAATGAGATATTCTTTTAAAATACGACAAAAGGAACAGAAACAGTCTAATACTATGCAGGGCAGAGTAAAGTAATAACGTTTCACTAATTCATAACCTACCAGCTATACCATAAACGAAGTATTTGAGCTTGTCTAATTGACAATGGCAGTGCTTTCCATAATCGAATGGCCTTTGCAATAAAACATTATTTACAGCGAAATAAATTTATAAATATATATAAACTTACTTTAAAGCATTTAATTCTTCAACCAGAGTCTGAGCTCCGACGTCATGGCATTGGAATATGTGGAGTTCACGTCGAGCGTTCGCAGGTGAGTTGCCACCGCTGTTTTCCGGAGCGCCAACTACGAAGGCCAGCACGTTGTTGTACAGTTCCGCAGGCTCAGGGGAGGTAAACGCGGTAGGAGAATGTACCCATGAGGCCGGGAAGCGTTCCATTATGGACTGTAACAGGAGAACAATATATATAAATATTACTTGTAGGTTGTTATATCAATAACATCCGAATGATGACGATTTAAATTTATCTTATTAGCAAACAATTTGATTCCAGTAAACATATAACATAACTAAAAAAAGCTTAACATGGCTTATACTTCTTAGATAATTATTATCATACCTTACTTAAAAAAATAACTTTTGATAAAAATAATTTGTCTTGTAACTAACTATTATCCGACCATTGCTATACTGCTTGAAAATGTTTCATACACAATTCTGCGTTACGATTTATCTTGATGGTATTTATGCAGAAACTGTCAAGCTCTAACAACAACTGTGTAGTTTCAACCCATTCTGGTGAAGAAAAGCAATATATTTAATAAAAAAAATCTCACCCCAGTTTCGTAATCCATTACTAAGACCCATTGATCTTCTAAACAAAGCTGCATTTTTTGACTCCATATTCCTGAAATTAAAGGACAACCAAGTGAAATGAAAATATTCTTTATTCGAGTAGGTAGGATGAACGCCGTTGTCTCGGAAACTTCTGTCCGTTTTAAAGAAGCTAAACAGTTTGAAGAAGTTAAACAGTCAGTTTCTTGAGGCAAGTTATGAATAACTTGAAGCCGACCGACGACCCTAAAGAGAGGAGAAGGATTAAACTATTGTTTGAATAAAAGTATCTTTATCAGCACTTGAATAGTCATGTAACACGATTTGGTAAATCCAGATTGTACATCCAGCGTCGATTCGAAATTTAGAGATTCTTTTAAGAAGCTCTTACAAGAAACCCTTATTCAAGGATAAAAACCCTTACTAAAGGATTCACTTAACAATATATACCTATAAAAAATTTCCATATACTTATAATTGTTGAAGTTACAAATTACAACTTTTGTTAAGATTACTTGAAAATGCTCTGATAAGTGATTGTGTAATTGCTATTGTAGTTATAGATACATTTTGTATGAAAACTTTGCGAAATATATACTTTAACGTGTATTGTGTGTTTATTTTCTCTTTGTAAACCTGCAGATCTCGAGGTCACAGTATTGCGTTTTTCTGTCTAGATATTCTCAGTAGTATCTCGTTGTTTGATAGTAAGCCTTGTGCCTCGGAAAGCTGCAAAAGTTGCGCCTACGCCTTATTAGTTAGGTCTACGACTAAACTCTATCCCACCCTGTCAGATAATCATCCCATTGAACTATCGTAATGAAAATCATCATCATCATCATCATTTGAAGCGATGTGAATGCGATACATTTGGAGAAGCTTGTGTGTAACGAAGTTATTCTATTCTAATATTACCGTTGCTCTTTTCCAACTGCAACAGCCGTCTCATGCCGTCTGCGGGATACACGATGCCCGTCTCGCGTGTGACAGTGAAGGTCGCGAGATGCTCCAAGACATAAGCACTTCTCCTCAACCCTGCCAGGGTATCAAACTCGTCCAGGGCGCGCGCCGCCGTCGCGTCCGACGTCCTCCCCCGCGCACCGCCCCCTCCGCCGCCTGCGTTCCTCAGCGCCATCATCAGCTGGTTTCACGCCGACTGGTTCCACTCACGCATCACGATAGCTTATTTTTGGTAGGAACGTTAAATACTCGATATGCTTTTTGTGGAATCTGCAAACAAAGAAATGGTAATATTATAATCAAATTGCTCGTCTTTATTGTAATATATAATTTTCAGAAAAACATACCAGTAAGTAAATATTCTGACACGAACATTATAATAGAACAAATGAAAGCTTTATAATATTGAAATAACACTATAAACGTATTTGCATGGACACGTTTTGTTCAAATATTGAATTCTGCCAGTTGCGAAATAATTTTATTAACAATATACGCGACACAAGTGTAACGAATCAACTGCCGACACGGCGAGCACTTCGTGTCACCGCACAATGTCGTGAAAGATCTTTGTCTTTGGGTTTTGTTTACAAAACGTGACTCGACATGACAACAGTAGTGATGCCGCTTGCATGGACCCAATCTATTATTTACAAGCTTCTACTTCTATGTAACTTTTATTCGAATTCAAATCAATTCTGATGCAGTAGCTGCTTATAAAGCGTGATTTACAGGGCTAAGATAAAATACATTCGATGATTGTGGGAAAGTTCTCGTAAAAAGTAAAGAAAGACTCGATTTTAATTGATTAACTGAATCAAAATGAATTTGATTAATCTGAATAGACTTTCAATTAAATACGCGCGTATTATGTATACTATCAGAATAACGAGAAGCGATTCAATTAAATTTTGGCATCTTTTAACATTTATGGGGAATTTATTATTCGCGATAATTGTTAATCCATTAAAGTCGTAAAGCAATTCCGCCTTCTTCAGGACATCGGTCCATCTTGATTGAAGGATTCATTATTCAGTATTTACTTTATCTTCTACTAGTGGGCAGACTATTAGGTAAATAAAATTTATTAAAACTAGTACATTTACAAATAAATTATTTACCTTTTGAAAACCTTTTGCGGTTTGCTATTATGAACAAAATAAAATCTGTCGGCCGGAACGGACATCGGATACAGTTATAAATTGTTTTGACAGTGACGATTGTTGAAATTATGAAAATGACTTCGATATTACAAGCGTAAATTGCTGCGTGACTGTTATAATATACCGTCACTAATATGTCAAATTGAATTTACAGGCTAAGAGTCTAAAATGCCAATTTTTTTTTTATTATTTTTTTTTTAAATTTATTTAATAGGAGCACTAACAATATACATATTAAATGGTGGCATACATAACATTCAAAGAGAACAAATCAACTACTGATATGTATATCGTTTATAAGCGTACACAACATTCAATAATGAATAACGTACTAAAGATTTTGGTTAAATAAAAGTATTTATAATAACTAAGTGATTTAATATAATATGACGTGACAATGAAAACGAATTGAAATTTAAAAAAAAACAATACACAGTAAATGCCAAGCTGGCATATTGCATATTTTTTAATGTTAATACGGCGTAACATAATATGTTAGGTTACTTACCATACACGAATATATATTCTACTCCACAAGCCTACACGTAAGTGTTAGCAAATTAACAAAGTTTTAATTTGATCGGATGAACGGTGCTTGTACTCATTAACGCATACAATACGAAAAAAATAACCCATTAATTTATATAAGTAAAACGTAAAAGATGAAAGACAAAAACAAAAACAAAGTAAACCAATTATTAAGTACCCGTTGAAATTGAACCTAATAAGAATATATTAGCTTCAGTGGCAGGTTGTTTATAGATAGCAGATAGCAGTGGGTAATGTGTTAAGTTTGTCCGCGCCGCAGGTGCGCCCTTCATTGCGATGCGCGTCGTGAAAGAGAAACCTCCCACCTCTCTCTCACGCACAATATACACATTCATATCCTGACTCTTTCTCACAATAGAACACAAGTCGCGTTTCTAATAATTTCTTGTCTCTGCGTACGAGCATTCTTGCTAACTTCATAGTTATTTTAAACACAAATTCATAAGGTATGTGTTTATTGAGAAAGTTTAAGCGCTTTCTTTGCTGTCTTACGACTTTATTTACTGAACGATTGAAACGACCTTGCGCTTATACTCGGTTTAACGTTATAGAATACTAAACCGGAGATTAAAATACTCTTCCAGTAACAGAGCCGGCCAGACTGTCCAGAAGTTAAAAAAGGCCTTACTAGGCCTTTGCCTTTTTTAGAACATTTTCGGACTGTTACTTTTTGTTTTTTTTAAGCGTTACCAGTAAGCAAAGAATTCTTGCTTTAGTGTATAAATTGTGGTACTCGATGATTTTCAAACAGGACTTATGTATGTATAATATACAATTATGATTTGTGTGCTGAAATTGATGAAAAGAGTAACTACTGAGTTTCTCGCTGGTTCATCTCGGTAGGATTCAGCTTCAAATTCAATATATAATAAGATTAATTTGTATATGTTTTGTTAAGGAAAACACATTAGATACGTAGCTACTAATTCGTGTATTACGTCACAAGACAATTTAAAATAACTCAGCTCGGAGGCTGCGGAGTGCTATCAGCTAACAGGTTCCAAGGCACGCATTCCAAAGGAGTTATGCATATCAATGTTATGAGTTATGATAAATAAGTAGTACTGCCGACCTTCGGCGCTATAGCACGAACGTGTCTATTTGAAACTTTTGGACAGACAATGATAACTTTATTTTAAAATATATTTATTCGAAAACACTCAAGATTCCGCATTCACGATAATAATATTATTTTTAAATTACTATACCTATTTATAATATTATTTTTAATGGTTTTTGGTTTATGAGTTAACTTTTAAACAATATTGTGTGTATTAAGTAGCAATACGTATACTTGCTCCAATGCGGGTTGGTGGAATACACATGTGGCAGAATTTCGATGAAATTAGACACATGCAGGTTTCCTCACGATGTTTTCCTTCACCGAAAAGCACGAGATGAATTATAAACAGAAATTAAGCACATGAAAATTCAGAGGTGCTTGCCCGGGTTTGAACCCACGTTCATCGGTTAAGATTCACGCGTTCTTACCACTGGGCCATCTCGACTTGTGGTGGAATAAGCTCCAAACCTTCTCCTCAAATAGGGAGAGGAGGCCTTAGCCCAGCAGTGGGACATTTACAGGCTGTTACTTTTACGTATACTTGTATGTGTGGATAACGTATAGGTAAAACCCCTGTCAACATTGATTGTGTTGAAAATCCAAAATAGGATTTCATTTAAATATAAAAAAGGGGACGTTTTAAAATAAAAATAAAATGTTGTATTATGAAATAAGAATACAATTCTTTATATATTTTTGATGTATAGATAAAAAATTATTGCGAAGTAATATTAATAGAACAAGTATATTGTTTGATAGGACACATTAAAATGCTTCCACATCGATAGTTGCCATTTTATATTGAAAAGTAAATGTATTAATCAAAATGCAGTGTGCCATTAACGTACATAGAAATTCAATTAAAATTTGTACATTCTGCAGATTTTTGTTTCAAAATATTTTAACCAATCGGAGTGAACGTGAAATACGTTTTATGTCTAAATTAAAATGTAAAACTCGGTTCATAGAAAATAACAAATCTGGGAGGCCAATTATGTACTAACTAAGAGTAAGTAACAACCTGTGAATGTTCCACTGCTGGGCTAAAGCCTCCTCTCCCTTTTTGAGTAGAAGGTTTGAAGCTTATTCCACCACGCTGCTTCAATACGGGTTGGTGGAATACACATGAGGTAGAATTTCAGTGAAATTAAAAATTCGTAATTTAATATGGTCGAAGGAAACCGTATATATATATATTCTCTATTTAGTTGGGTCACTGGCCCTACTGGATCGGCAGCATTACCGGTTAAGTTGCAATTATGTACTGAAACTCAGCGGGATCTAGCCAGGAAAGATTAAAGACGGAACAAAAAACTACAAATTTTAACCAAAATAAATTATCCCTTTATTAATTGGTTAACCTTCTCCTCAAAAGGAAGAGGAGGCCTTAGCCCAGCAGTGGGACATTAACAGGCTGTTGCTTATTAAGTTGTAAAACATTACATATATCACACTCATCAACTCGTTTAAAGTATGCTATGCCTGATGTGCGGGCGTCAATAGATTTACTCTTCGTTACATGTTATTGGTAATTTGTTTCTGTGTGGGTTTATATATGTACGTGTGTGGGCTTGCTAATGAATTGCGGATTTGCGAATCACCTTCCAACGCAGTTAATTATATTTACACCAAGTATAGGTGTTCGTGTCGCAATGTTTATCGTTGTAATCGATACCACTTGAAAATACGTATTGGCTCGTATTTAGTTAATTTTTTATTTACTTGTGTTCTCTAATTGTCTTGTCCATCTTTACTATAAACAAACAAACAAACAAACTGCTAATATTATAGTATTAATATGCATTTGAAGAGTTAGCAATTGAAGTTATCGTGTACTTGTTTCCTTTACATTCATATATAGAGGTAGTGTATAATACTACCTAATGTATGTTCATATCGGTCACACTCAAAATCTTGATTCAATATACAAGCATTAGATTTGCTTATAGACAGTAAAATACTTTTCTTCCTAACCTTATCTGTTAACACACAGACATGAAGTTATATCCTTATGTCTGTGAATACACAGAGTCGCCCTTCAAAACGAAATGCACCAATACGGCAATTCAAAATATTTATGTTTGGCAGAAGTAATGATAAGTGACACCCAGAGTGGGTCTGTCAGAGGTTATGTTTTGCTCTCACTAATGACTACGAATAACTTTGTGTAATATACATAATTATAAATTTAAATATAATTTTAAAGTCTTTCATAAACTTCGAACACACAAATTCATACACCGCATGTACATAGCAGAGCCATGTATACATGTCCGTACAATAACAATTCCTCTGTCATAAAATATGTCTTTTATTTATATTTGACACTCAAACAAAACATTTGAAACATTTTCACTGTGTCCACGTAGAAGTCACATGTTATGAACACGTTGCTATGTAAATATTATATGTTTATGTGACCAGTTTATTCTGAGTCTGAGTCTTATTCCAAATTATATAGAATAGTACTAGTTTTATTGCTTACTAGATAGTAGAGCTTTGTGCAAGCCCATCTGAGTAGGTACCACGCACTCATTAAATATTGAGTGAGCAAATGTAATTACAGCCACAAGGAACATCTCCGTTCCCAAGATAGGTGCCGCATTGACAACGTAAGGAATGAGTAATATTTTTTACAGTATCGATGTTTAATGGTGAACACTTACAGGTGGCCGATTAGCTCGTCCGCCTACCTATTACAAAAAAAAAAAAATTTCTTCGATGACAGGTATCCGCTCTAAGAATTGAAATTGCAATTCAACGGGGAAACGCTGCGTATACGTACCAACAGTAAACGGGCCAATACTTGTACAGTAGCTATTTTTAGTTTTGATTTGTATATATTTATTTAAGTCATTATTGTAAATAATATTGTTCTGTTGTCTAGGTCTTTTGCAAAACTGCATCACTTTGTACTGCAGGGTTTCGGTTTGAAGGTTGAATGAACCAGTGGAGCGCCAGGCACGAGAGATATAACATATTTTCAATAGTCCATAGAACCACCATCACATTTCGCTGACCTTTCTCTCGTTAATTAGAAAGAATATAAATATTTTGGTAACGAATCTGATTATTCCTTCCTCGCTAGTGCTAAACAAAGATTATACACGCCAGTGTGTACGTAGTGCAGGTAGTTCCTGAGATTAGCACTTTAAACCACAAACTAGTAGATTTTTAATGTAAATATATATTGTATATTGTTTTATTTTTTAATTTATATTTATGGTGCAACGTCCGATTTTATAAGTAATTCGCAATCTAATATTTCTTATTACTCATCATAATTATTCTTGATTTCACGTTTTATACATTAATATTATACATATGTTATTAATTCTAACATTTGCATAGAGAATATCAACTATTCAAGGACCTTTCGATGTTAACTGTGAGAGGAAATATCGCCACATTTATATGCAAATATTACCGTTTAAACAAAAATAAAAAAACATATTCACTAATCATATTTATAATACTTTTTGTTAAAAATACTATCAGTAAAATTAAATTAAATTTCTGTCATGGTCTCTGTGTTGTGATGATGATGAGCTGAGAGTCTGGCTGGTATTGACGAGTGAATAACAAAGAGTAACAAAGAGTGAACAAGTGGTTTTCAAAATCAGATATTATACTTTATCTAAGCTCTTCGTTTAGTTGAATCGTCGTTTTACAAGATTAAGATAAAGTTACCAACGGTGCGGATAAACCACCAAGATGCTCAGTACATGCTTATTTTTTTTATAGAATATGAAGGCGAAGGAGCATATGGGCCACCTTATGGTAAGTGATCACCAACGCCCATAGACATTGGCATTGTAAGAAATGTTAACCATCGCTTACATCACCAATGCGCCACCAACCTTTGAAACTAAAATATTATGTCCCTTGTGCCTGTAATTACACTGGCTCACTCACCCTTTAAATCGGAACACAATAATACCAAGTACTGCTGTTTTATTAAATTATCAATTGAATTATTATTGACTCTGCATGGAATTGAACGAATGCTAACTCCAAGCTTTTTTATCATCTATGTAATCTTTTATCGAGTTTAGACCTAGAGTTATTGATTGACATTTTGTTTTTACATGATATTTAAATTTATTAATTGGCAAATCTAAAACTATTTAAGGAATTTTAATATAGTAGCAAACACCTTTGTCAATCATAATATAGGATTGCGAGTGCATCGAGCAAAATGGACTTGAAGATTATTCCACCGCGCTACTCTAATGCGAGTCGATGGACACAGAGCTAATTTCATGCAACACACGAAGATATGATCTCTATATTTTACTTTGCTGTCGAGCGCGAGATGATTTTTAAGGATTAGACAGTGTTTGAAAATTGTTACGAATATTAGCAAGATAATGTAATAACAAAGATAATCTGACTAAAAATCCATCTCTATATTAAAAAAAAATGTATTAAAATTTCTCTTCATGAGAATGTCTCCTCGATTCGGTCAGATCAATCGATTCTTAATATTGTAATTGTGAAATAAGAACGAATAATACTTTGTATAGCTAAGTTTTGGATAGAGCGGTAAATGAGGCAGTGTAGAGAATAGTGTAAGTCACGAGGGAAAACCCATTTATAGCAATGGTTGGCGGTGCATTTACTATGTAAAGAGTGGCTTATATTTTAATCTGAGGGCGAATACAGAACGTTTTTCGTAGTTACAATAAATGAATAAAAATTACATACCATAGATTCCCGTTTATTCCCACACCAAAAGGTTCGTTAGATCAAGTTTTTAATCAAATTTAATTAAAATCAAACTGTAATTAATAATTAAAATGGCTAAGTTGATATAGGACTGTATTCATAAATAATACAATTAATAATCAAGACTACAGAAAGCTGATATATTTGAAGTAGCGACCACTTATCAGAGATAACGTAATCGTGCAGCTACGAGTACCTACGACGTCTCTACGTGTGCATGTGCCTGTGTGTGCTTGAATATATAACATATTGATTTGTTGTACAGCAATCAGGTCTTTAGTATATTTTGAGGAGAAGAAAAGGTAAATAAACAACTTTGACCTTGACGTTACAGTTTATCGAGTCAGGAGTGAGTGATCTCATTATAACTGATGAAGCTTTTGGTTTTCACACACACATAATTATAGTCTTTGACTCGCACGTCATAAGACCTGTGAAATGATCGTAGGATTGCTCTATGAAGAAACTAATGTATATTTTTGCCTTTGTTAATTTTTGAAATTTCAATCATTAATTAATAATACCTTAAAATGCATTGTTAGGTAGCCGGTACTTAAGGGCTATCCTCTAAAAATAACTCTGTAGCGAATAGATAAATTTCCAACAAAAATGCCTTCCTGTTTGTATTTGTCTTAGTTTTTAAGGTATATAAGTGTGGTTGTCTCATTGGCACAGGTGGCAGTGAACCCGCCTTCCGCTCCGGAACTGCGGTTTCGATTCGTATTAATATATTTATTTAAAATTATATGATATACAAATATGTATATTAGTCGGCTGTTGCCCAAAACACAAATTGCCTACCTTAGGAACATACGAAATATACATATACAGATATATTATACACGGTCTGAAGCATCACGCCAAAGTAACATACCGCGGCATGATACTATAACAATATACAAAATGTAAGTACATGGTGTAAGAAACTTGTTTTTTAAGAATTTTATTTGTAATTAAAATATTATCACGAGAAAATATCTACAAAATACTTAATATATATAATTATGTAATAAAAAAATTTGGTTGATTAAATATTCTAATTTTTACCAAGTATTAAGATAAATTTCGAGTTAAGCTTTCTTAGGAAACCATTAATGAACTAATTGTTATATATTATATAGCGTCAAGATTTGTATGTACGTATTTATTTAATTGACTTTCAAGTATGAACTGTCTGTAGCAACGGGCGATGCTATTATTTCAATATTTCAAGGGTAGCGATCTGTTTATAGTTGTCAGTATGGAGTTTATGAATCATCTTGTATTCGTATAAGACGTGTCGTCGTTGATGTCTTTTGCAGGCTCGTCGGGCGCGACGCACGCCGTCTCGCTCGAACGGGCACCGTAGCGTGATCGGCAGCTTTCATATGCGGCGATGACAGTGAGGTAATGTGTTCTATAACTGTTACGATACAATTAGAACAGACGATAGATTAAAGCGCCGATTACATTACTATGGTAACATTGTGAGGTGTCTGATAAAAAAAAAATCTTATTCGTCTTAATCCGTACTGATATGACTAATATGTGTTTTTTTTAAATTCATTTCAATTTTAACGTCATCGCTGTAAAAACGAAATCTTTATTATGATCGAAATAATTAGTTTAAAGCTGACTTTTACGATATGCTTCTGAAATAGATTATATAGCTACTATGGTCAAGTTTATCGACGTTCGATCTATCATATGCCGGGATAAAAACAATAATAAAAAGTACAAAGGCTTAAGTATAAAGGCCTAATACGGGTCGTATTTTAAAACTCTTTACAAACTACAGAGAAGGTTATAGTTTAATTTTACAAATTTTATATAATGTTAAATAATAACTTTGCTATGTATATGATATTACTTGTCATTTCAATCACACTTACGTTTGCGCGAAATGCAAACATCTGTGCAATTATATTATTATAACATATCTACAACACTTCACGATACAGGTGACAACTGTATCTTGGATTGTCCGGACCTTAGTGTCTACTAAAGACTGGTAAGGGATACTACATTATACTACTGCGATATATTATTTTATGTAGGTATTTGTAAAGATGTATTACTATTTACTTAAACCGAGTAATATCGATGCCGCAACGTCTCTAACGTTCACGCCGACAGGTTGCTGGTCGGGGGAAAGTGAGGCGGGTTCGGCTCCTCGTTGCGTTATTGTTATTTGTCGCCACATCGACTCGCGTGGGAAATTTGCGAAGAAATTATTTATAGGGTGGTCTTTATTCTGTTGTAAAAAGACTGAACGGTTCTTATATTTTATGAGTTATTATGCCATATAGAGATATGTTACTTATTTATACAAGTATATGTTGTATCTATTACTCGTGTTACCTAACTTAACGACACCTCACGCGACGGTAGTTTGTACTTATTGGCCTTACACATTGGGAGAGTACGAATTATTAACTCCTTCCATTAAGGGCCAATGCGCCGCTTCCCATAGGAAGCAAGATGTTCCTTGCACCTGTAGTTACACTGGCTCACGCAAGGTCGGCCCTGGTCAATCATCAGTAAAATATCCATTCCGTAATGGTGGTCGCTTTAAACGTAATTTATAATATGACGATTCTAAAATGCTTGTGATAGCCTGCGTAAGTTTATATTTATTTATTTCATGTGTGGGACTCTAGTATGAGTGTATTGTATTTTAAACAAATAAAATTAAGGAGATCAAAAATAGTATTACGATTGTCTATTTCAAACACCTACCGCCTTCATGCAAGTGTTAATTTTTAATATAAAACTAGAAATTATTTTTTTTCTAGTGTTTTGTTTTGATTATTATAAACATGGTAACAGTAGTAACAGACGTCCCACTGCTGGGTAAACGCCCCTAAAAATAAAGTTTGTACATATTTTTATTTTTATTGGACCGTTTCCTAAGCTTCTCATCATGCCATGTGTATCATGATTCACTTCACCGCATTGTGCTTGTGAAAATCCAGGCGATTTGAGGACGCAATCTTTAAGATTAATGTATTCTATCCACTGAAATATGAGTGCTAATATAATTGTAATATAATTTTAAATTCTAAATACAAATATATAATAAGAATACTATTTTTGTATTTGGAATCTTATTCACTTTATGACTACAGATAAAAATTAGATAGCTTTTACATGTTAGTTCGAGTGCGTTGTTGTCAAAAGCGGAGCATTGCGTGGCTGTGTGAGGCAGTCAAGGCCGTCGACTGTCACACCAGTGCCTCGCACCATACCGCAGACTAAGAGTCACTAGTATTTGACACATACCTACAATTTAATAAACACTCCTAATGAAAAATTCAACTTTTGTATGATGTTAGGAATTTTTGAATAGAGGTTTATTAAGTCACTGTTCAATATAAAATATTACGTAGATTTCATTGGATTTGAACAAAATATTCATTTTTTCACCAGTTATATACGATTTTAGAAAAGTCACGTATCGTTGGAAACGATTGCAATAAATAGTAATGTTATGTGCGTGTGTCTGTGTGAAACGCTACCTGCGTGAAGTCGAGTCGATGAGCGCACGTCATCGCTCGGGAATGTCGAAGCGAACGGCGTGTTTACTAGTTACTACATCATTGAGCCTTAAAAATACTCCAAGCGCTGATGTACGAGTTACGACCCATGTTTGAACAATAAACGTAGACATTTATGTTACAAATAAGACAGAAACCGTATCGTAATATCGATTTATAGTTTGGTATTATTTGTCATTAAGACATATTAGAGAAAGAGCCGAGAAGGGTGGATAATAAGAGTGATTCGTGAATGTTTACCGAATGTGTTTTTTATAGTGGTTAACGGAGAAAGTAAATAGCGTGAGAACCTACATGTTTCGAATGAAAGTCAGTCCTCGTGTCCACAAACCCTTACTGGAACAGCGGTGTGGAATTGGTTTCAATCCTTCTACTTAGGAGAAGACACCTTTATTCGGTCGTGGAACATTTATGTGCTGTTATTTATTGTAAGGCGATATATAAATTATATATAAAATAATTTACTTTAAATACAATTTGGATTAACATTTAAAAAGAATTAATGAAATATATCGCTAAACAACTCACGTATGTCAGGGTCGCTTTAGTAGTATTCCTCGTTGAGTAGACTCATAGAATAAAAAACTTGGTCTCAGTAGTACCGCGATGGTTTCACCGCAACTTTCGCAGTGTGACTCGTGTCTGCGGGCGAACGAACCAGCTCCGGGAAACCGTTTTTAGTATCATCTGCTATTTAAACACACTGGATCGAGAACTAAACAGTGTTTTAGGTAATGTCCTTGTTCTTTTATCATTATTTGGTTTATTTACAAAAACAATAATTTACTTCAATCTACCAATTAAAATTATCTAAACGTAAGCTACGTTATCACACAACTGATTCCTGTCCCAATGCTCACGATATAGATTATTTAATAATTTTAAATGACACCTTCTAGGATATACATATCATACTATAATAGGCAAAATATATCTAATTCATGTAAGCTTCTATTGTTACTACGTCTTTGGCACTTTAAAGTTTAAATATACCACCGGTCCGAAATGTAGATTCTACCGAGAAGAACTGAGAAGAACCAACGAGAACCACTTAGTAAATAATTTCTACAAATTAAATCGCACCGGTGCTATAATCATTAATTTAACACATTATATTTCAAAAACATTTAATAATTTGTAGGAGTTAAACTTTATGACGCCTTTGTTGTTTTTAATTGCAATTTTGGAAAATAAAACTGTAAAATGAAATATCAATAAAATAACAGTTTCTTAAGTTCGTTAAAGATTCTGTTCGCGATTGACATACCCATTGGTTATAATTACGGTTTTGTTTAGTATTTCAAGTTTATCGTAACGAGAGCTTACATTTGTAATGTCATTTGACTCATCGATGCGGTTTCGCAGAAAAATTTAATCAATTGTACCAGTCATTGGTCATTATATAATCATTAGACATACATATAATATTTAAATATAATTGTTTTACAATAAAATTTATAGTCATTGAAGATCAATCGCTGAAATTATTTCATTAAATGTTTTATTTAATATTTATCATGACCATTTATGTAATCATATATATATTTTTTAAATGTAATCCTATATCATTTGTGCGCTATACGTATACTACGTCCAGCTGTACAAAGTGTAGACTTTGTTGGCAGTACTGTTGAGAAGAAGGTTTGGAGCTTATCGCAGGTGTGGCTGATTCTCAACCGACCCGATCCATGCAGGTTTCCTCACGATTTATTTGATGAAACACAAATTAAGCAATTACAAGTTTAGTGTTGCATGTTGTAATATAATCCACACTTCTCAGTTAAGATTTACGTATAATCCATCTCGCATATAATACGTACAAATACAATTTAAGAAGGGCCGACTAGAAACCTAATATGTTACTCTATTGTATGTAGAGGCAGTTCAAGTATATTTACTACTAACAAAACCCGCGTGGAATTCGAAGCTTACTGCCCATATTCCTGGCACTTTGCCGAAAGGTGAATCATTTAAATAAATATCTATAGTCATATAGGAAAACTTAAGTAAATATATTTTAGAAAAGTATATATTAAAATCGTGTATAGATTTTCTAATTAGAATACATATTATAGTGATAGTAACTTTAAAAACAAAATTATATCGACAAAGCGCTCCGAGTGTTGCGCGCGCGGTGTGACTATGAATTGATTAATGGAAGGCTTTTGATGAATCACGACTTCTGTACGTAATGTCGATCACATCACTTGAACGAATAGCTATTCCTCAAAGTTTATCGATTATTCAATAATAATATTTTAAACACCTAATTATAGTTTTATTTAATTAATTTAAATTTCACATATTAGTTAAATTAATTTGTATTTATGATATCAAGAATGTGTCCTAATCGAAGACATTCCAAGATAACTGTAATCTTATCGAAGATTAGTGTTGTTGTTGACACGTATGTAACTGTTGCTTGTACGAGTCATGAAATATTTTAAGCTAAACCGAACCGCGCACCACGTTATGCGTGTGCTCGTAGCTAGTGAAAGATAAGTAATAAAATTACTGTTCCCAACAATACAATGTGACATGATGCGCAGACCGATATCTACTTCCTGTGCGGACGATGTTTTATAATTATGACGGTCACGGAGCACGTTAAATCCGTGCACAGGAACTCCATACAAGTTCTCATAGCAACGGTCCGTGGAAGGGAGTTATCCTGTCTCGTAGTGTAGGTTTAGTTCATCCTGTCCTAGGAGTTGCGACTTATGAAGTAAACAGTAATTAGAATTCAGCTGAGCGAGGCCTAACGTGTGAGAGTTGAAGCAGATCAACGACCGTCCGACCGCTACTACCGCCATCTAGCGGCCGCGCGGGCACCCCGCGCCTAGCATCACTACGTGAGTAGTGAGTACATGTTAGTAATTAATTCGAAACATTTCGAGTGAATGTATCTAAACTATGAATTTAGGGTTATCTAATGCAAAAAGTACCGTAGCCGGGTTAAAGTCGTGGACTCTCTCTTTCTCTCTCTCTTAATTATATTTAATTCTTAAAATAAACCAAACACAGTCCCCACAGTCATTTAAAATGGCATTTTGTTTAAAGGAATATTTTAATATATAAGGAATACCATCGCGGGAAAGCGGCATACTCTCGAAGCGACCTCGATCCCGAAAGGTACAAGCGTTATGACGTGTCGCCCTTAGACCTATGCTCCTGTCGTTGGAGCTTGTATTATTAACAGTTCCGAACTCACCGTTCTCAAAGTTTGATTGGAATCCCTCTCCTTGTACTTGCAACAACAAATCGTGCACACACTACACTCACGACGATAGTTCGCGCCTCAGCGGCGACTCGGTATACACTGGAGGCAGTACTCATATTCCCCCGCTCCGCTCGCCCTCGGTGCCGAGCCGGAGCCTCCACAGGTGAGGCGGAGGAGGGTGTCGGAGGTGTGCGGCGCGGACGCGGGTGGCAGTGGCTCGGAGTGTGCGGTAGCAATCGCGCGCATTCACAGTCATAGTTATGGCTGCGAACGGGTCGGCGGCCGCGGAACCGCGGCTCTGCCACGTGCGGAAGGTGCCTAATTTCGATGGGTATGGATTCAATTTACACGCCGAGAAAGGCAAGCCTGGACAGTACATCGGCAAAGTTGACGACGGTTCCCCGGCGGAGGCAGCCGGCTTGCGTCGCGGTGATCGCATTTTAGAAGTCAACGGGCAGAGCATCAGCGGAGAAACTCATAAGCAAGTAGTGGCGCGTATCAAGCAACGACCTGATGATGCGGAATTACTTGTAGTAGCTCCGGCACCGGGTGAGCCCGTTCCTGATCTGGATGCTCCCGAGCGACCGGCTTCGGCAGGATCAGTATCCGCGCAGTCTGCAAATGCTTCTTCGCCAGCGAGTACAAACGATTCTTCGCCAGTTACTGACCGTAACGAGTCGCCCTCGTCAGAGCCTCCACCGCGCCTTAATCTTCAAATGACAGCCGCTGAGATGCGCGCACAGCTTGCTGCGAAAAAAAAAGTTGATCCAAAGAAGGTGCCAATGGATCTAAAGTCGAAGTTTGACATCGTGAAGAAACTATGAGGTGCTAGGAGCGGTAGTGTGCGTACGAGGGTGTAGTGCGTGTCGTAGGCTGCGTATGCGGCGTCGCTACATGTCGTACAGTGCTGAGTGCTGTGTGGCTGTGTGCGTGGGTCACACCGGCGACGACGGGCGCAGCGCCCCCTTGGCCGCGCGGCAGGTGCGGACGAGGCGGCGCGGGGCGCTCTCCGCTTGCCTCGCCCCGAGTTGTTATCGTTGTACGGTGACATCAGTGCTCGTCGAAATCACGTTTGATTTGCGATCTTATTCACTAGTACAATAATTTTAATAGTTTTAATGCGCCGCTGCTTCACCCGACAGAATGTAACATATCGTGCCTTTCATTTATTGCCATTGAATGTTGTACATAGTACATACTACTGATCGTTGTTAAGGAATTCTATTGAAATTTAATATTATTTTAATTATATTTTAAGAGGAAAATCGATTTTTATGAAATGATTACCTAAATGTGTAGTTAGATTTAGAAATACTAAGTGCAATTATTGTTGAGTGATCAATAAAGGATGTTTAAAACGATGTCATGTTACCTACCGACGGGAGCGCAAGGCTGCGGCTGCGTGTCCTTCGGTCTGTTCCCGTCTGCAACGCGAACCTCACGCGAACCGTGTACCTGCTCCGACACATTGCTCGTATCTATGTGTATACAATTAAGATTACTGCACGCCTCATGTCCTTCTCTTTCTATCTTTCTCATGCATTCAAATATATTGTTACGTAGCACCTCAGAAACTTAAATTATATTATTTGTCATTTATTAGAGAAGAATAATGTGTTCCAATAAATTGTGATTGGTTTTCAAGTATTAGAAGTAATCTTTCAGTTATCTATAAAGTACAAATCTATATTTTAAAATTTTGCTGTTTCTGCTATTCATATGTAAAGTTTTAAACAATCGAATCATTAGCAATCATGTAATATTTGTTTGAATCAGGAAATAACATCAAACCGATCTAGTTTTTATTAAACTCTTTATAATATTTGTATGATTGAAAAACTAATGTAAAATAATAAAATTACTGAAAGCTATGGACAGTAACTAAGGTTACTGCTACTTAGTACACCATCTATTTAAATGTTTAAATATAAAAATAAAATCTGATTAAAATAATGTGGATTATGTGTTACTAGTTCTTATAGCCTGTTTCTAATTTTTTTAACCAACTTTATTAAAAAAGGTGGCTCTCCATTCATCTGTTGTATGCTCAGGAATAACTTTTCCATTTAATAAATAGATTTTGGTACTTGCTTTACTTTGAGTCCAGTATTGCTCAGAGGGGGTTTCATCTGAATTTCGTTGGTATTTACATTTGTTAAAATATGCAACCTTAAAATTAATATAATGAAAAACCTCAAATTACATAGTGCCGGTTTATTGAGGAACATTCCGCACATAACCTTGCCCTGTTTCACCACAAGCCCCAAAGTATGTAAGAATGAAAATATAAATAATAATAAAAGTTATGCCATATTTAGGAATCGAGCCAACATCTTTGAGGCATAATAAATACGACGCGAAGGTTTATAGTTTTATGCGTTCTTAAATAACGCAACCGGTTTTATATCTTCAACGATATAAGCCACACGAGCCGACCGAGAATATAGTTCAAATAAGAAGGCAAATCTTTATATAAAAGCAAGACCAACTCTTGTATTTCTAATTACACTGAATCCTTGCACCTGGAATTACACTGGCTCACTCACCATTCAAACGGCAACACAATAAAACAAAATATTGATTTAGCGATAGAATAAATAACAGACTACCTACAATTAAATAATTATTACCGTTAAGTGTAGTGGAGAGGTCTTTGGTCTGCAATGGGATTCTACGTGTTCTGTTATTAAACTGTTCATTCTAAAACTGGTAAAAGTGAAACGTTACTAATAGATGCTTACTAAAACTAAGTTATCTTCAACTTTGTATTGATCGCTGCCTAATGAAGCAACTTTTCGGGTGTCTACTAATTAGATATTTTAGAAAGAAATCATAAAAAATATCTTCAAAATGAAACGTAAAATTAGGTACGTAGCTCAAGTTGAACCTTAAAATATTTACAAGATGTATTTATTTATTTGTAAAGGCATCTGTACATATAGGCATGTATATTCAAAACAATTAAGTAGCAGTATCAATAGTGTCTAGCTGTTTGACAGAAATAGTTGTAATAGCTAATTTTTTTTATGTAAGCACTGAGTTTTCTTAACTAATAAATAATTTTCTTAATTAACATAATATAGTACATAATGATGATTTTAAAACATAATGGATACAATATAACTTGTATTTATCGAATCAAAATTAAAAATAGTTTTAAATGTTTTATACAAAACAGCTTTATAAATCAGGCGCTGCAGCGCTTAGAACAAACAAACTGAAACCTGTTTCACCTGCATATTCAAAGCTAAAAATAACAAAAAACAGGCGAATGTCATTGGTTAAGTTATTTATATTAAAAGGGAAATATAGAATCAGAAATCAAAACATATAAAATTTCAAATTTGTGATACGTTTATTATATGAGGAATAATTTAATTTTAGTCTACCTTCTCTGTTTCACTTTCTGTCAAGAAAACGCTTTGGACATCTACCACACTGCTCCTCAAAAGGTCTCAGTAAGTGAAAATTTAAAAATTACGTGTATAACATATATAGTACAGTAAATGATCAGTAATTGATCGAATGGGCTAATGCCATCTGGATTTGGGAAGGTTTGGACCTTGTTCCACCACGCTGTTCCAATGTTGTTTGGTGGCAGATTTACGAGACAATGTAATTACAAGAAATTCGATAGTACTTGAACCGTACAACTACCGGGTTAGAACCTGAGATCGACGATTAAGATTCACGTGATCAAAGGTCGCGCTGTCAGTATTTTATAGTTAGATATTCACTACCCAGGAAAGATAAAATACTTATAATAAAATACAGTTGCTATTACTACCCTGAAATAAATATCAATATTCTATCGTATTCACAAATGTAGACATTATCTATTTTATATCATTGGAAAAATAATTCTAAGTATATTTTATTTGCTTACAGATAGAAGACTTGAAGTTTGAAGAATTTAAGTTACTATTTTTATTAAAACTTTATTATCTGTGATTTCCATACATTTACCCTACTATCCGTTATTCTTGCCTTTTTTTTATTCCGTAACTAGCAAGCACAGGACAAATTCTGAGTTAGGCGTCCTAGACAATTCATCTATCAATAAACAAAAAAATTCAACTAATCATAACAGGACTAAAAAGTTGTGTTAATCTTTTTTTTAGAAATGCAAAAATTACCAGCCACGTTATCTACTATGTCATGTCCCTTTGTGTATTAATATGCTGGCATACTTTTCCGAAAAACATGGACACAGCAATACACACGACACAGTGTATATTGCGCAAGTGTGCAAGGGTCTCTTTATTAACTCGTTTTAATATAATTTATTTATTTTAGTTTTATAATTGATGTAGTATAAGCATCGCTGTTAATTTCTTAAAAATTCAATTGATAACACTGTGAGTTACAACGTGTACCTATAAAGTCTATTGTATTACTTTGACAGTACAAGTGTCAAGGTGTCGATAATATCCTGATTACAAAACTAATAAATAGATTAATACTTGATATATTATTAATTATAGTTATATTTCCTTTTATAAATTTATATACTAATATAAAAACGAATATTTCTTTGTTTGTCTCGTTCGTTCCTATAGCAAACAGATGATTGTGATGACTTTTATCAGTTGTGCGTGTCCATGCGATGACTACTGAATTATTAAATTAGTTTTACATTTTTTAATCTTTTTTATCAATAAAGTGCAATATTAACAGAAAATATCTCGCCAAACTTTAAAATAAGTTTGTTGGTGAGTAAGTGCCCATTTAGTTTTTTTAATTAATGTACCCTCTGCTACATTGCATTAATTTAATATAAGCTAAAGATGACGCAGGAGTCAAAAAGATTGTAGTAGCGGGTGAGTGGCTCGTATGATATGAAACATGAAATAAAAAGTAACCAATAAATTGGTTTTTATAAAACTTGTTCGTAGGTATTTGATTATTTACTTGATTGTTAAATTAAGTTACATCATTGAGAGGGAATACATTAATTTAATTAACATTTATAATAAATAAATAATTTAAGGCAATTTTTTCAGAAATTAAAAATCATTAGCAATAATGCATTGTGCCTGTTCATCCTTGGTTTTTGCTAGTACGAGTTAATCTCACGCTGTCGTACGGCCTTTACCGGCTCAGCGCGTCGGCCTTGTTCGTCACGAGATGCGAAATGACTCAGATCACCAATCTTCATTCGCCCTAAACGATAATTGTAGAAAAATTAAACAGAAATATTTTAGTGACGTCATCGTGTCTGCAAATGATTAATTTTTAAATTATACCTCAGCTAATATAATACGCAGTGGACGGAACACGTGAATCAAAACATACATCCGGGTTAAAATGAAGACTCAACTGTGCTCGGAGATTAAAGTAATAGTAAGAACTTGTATATGTACCGCTGCTTGGCTAAACCCTCCGCTCAATTCGAGAAGAATTTGAAGCTTATTTAAGCTTGTTTGAATGTGACATTTCGGTTAATATACACGTTTTATGTCTCGGCTTTAAAGATACAGTAACACGTAAAACGTAAAAAAATATATTTTCTAAATAATATTGTTCGAATGTTTAAAACCAAACGTAGTTATGAAATGTACTTAGCAAGTACAAGTAGCAAATTATCAACTCAATAATTGAGTTTCAATGTTGCATTGTAATACTCTTCATACAATGAGAGCAACCAGATACTGCGTTAATAATATCCTTTACTAGCTGGCGTGTATAAATTGTAGTTAAATTCATTGGTTTCCATTGTCGTGGTGAGACCGGCGCGGTGGCGCGGTGTTCGCAAGGTCGTGTGACGCTGATAGCGGCCGATATGACTCACGTACGGCTATTTCCATTGTACTACATTTCTTAGAAATAACTTTATATACGATATTGTACGTAAATGCAAAGTCACTTTATATCTTATTTACAACCTTAATAAATTAAGACCAGTACTCGTAGATTTTCATTAAAGGATTTTAAAAAACTTTTTGTATATAATTATATATGTTGAATACATATATAATTGCATTGTAATTATTTTATTGTAGTAACTACTGAGGAATATCTATATATTATACCAGCTAATTCTATATATATATATATATATATATATATATATATATATATATATATATATCTTTATCTGCTAGGTCGCTCCCAGGAGGTTAAAATAGGTGACGTTATCAGCAATGAGAGATTTGTCACTTATGGAATTCCGCAGGGTAGCATTTTAGGCCCAACTCTATTTCTTTGCTATATAAATGAACTTTGTAACCTAAAGCTAAGAAAGTGTAAAATAATATCATATGCAGATGATACCACACTTACATTTCACGGTAAAACATGGAATGAAGTATTTGAATTTGCACAAGAAGGTTTTAATACAGTTAATCACTGGATGTCTTATAATACCCTCACTCTGAATCCAAGTAAAACTCAATACATAGTTTTTTCAATACGCAACACTCCTAATAATACAATATCACATCAATTAGTAGCTCATTCGTGTAATCTAGCAGATCATACCAAATGTACCTGTCCCATTATTAATAAAATAGATCAAACTAAATACTTAGGTATAACAATTGATAAAAATCTTAATTTTAAAGAGCATCTAAAACAATTAAGTCAAAAACTCAGAAAACTTACATATGTTTTCAAAAATATGAGACTTATCGCTGACTGGACCCTCATCAGGACTGTTTATATATCATTATGTCAATCTTTAATAGCATACTGTATAATGGGGTGGTTCTAACAAAACGCACATAATTGAAGTTGAAAGAGCTCAAAGAATGATACTTAAAGTAGCTCTCTCTAAGCCACGCATATTTCCTACTGTAGACCTATATAGGGAAGCAAATGTTCTAGCAGTCAGAAAACTTTACATTTTGAACATCATTTTAAAAAAACACTCCAGGATTAAGGCCTCACTGATTGATATAGCTGACTCTAGAAGATCTTATGAAGTATGTAAATCTGTAATGGTCAAAACATTCTTTGCCCAAAAATTCTTTGATTTTAAATTTCGCATGTAAGAGGAAATTAACTGACTGGCTTTTAAAACTGGACTATGAAGAGACAGAAAAATTATTAATTTAATACATTAATAATAAACAAGCAATTGTAGTAAAAAAAATAATCTACACACCATATATGCACATACATACAACACACAGGCACAAACACACACACACACACACATACACCCATACACATGCACTCACACGCACATATTCACAAGCATACATTGTCTTTTTATTTCTATTAGCATAAGTATAACATATTACTAGATAATATATTGTAAAAGCTTTAGTGATTCTCCTGTTTTCTATAAAATTAAACAAATAAATAGTTCCATACTCAAGAGGGGGAGCCAGGAGACCCTTAGCTCAGGGCAACCTAGTTTGGGCTCCTGTATCCCACATATAACTGTATTTATATATATTATAAAAAAAGAAAATGTAAACATTATTGTATGTGGGAGAGAATAAAAAAAAAATTCTTTAGGTATAAAGACATCCATTATTATCATATCTAAACAGGAGTGTAGTTGTTCACGCACAGTCCACATCCTTCGGTGTATCAATTTAATGTTTTATTGAAAGACAGCGTCGCAATCCAATTACTAGCTTCACTGATGATGGTACAAATTTTAATCAAATTCAACCTTGCATTGTGTCTTTCGTTATATAGTAGTAGTATATATCTATTTCCACTACTGTCCTGAGTCTCATCTCACGACGCGCGAGGTTACCTGTAAGAGATTGCTCTTGGTTATCAGGCCGTTTTTGCTTGCAATGTCATTTTCTAATTTTCGTAAAATTTAATACAAAATACTTTATAGCCCGTATTACGATTTCATACATATATTTCGAATTTGGAAGTCGATTAATAATAACGTTATCAGTATTTCATGACATTAATATCTTCTTTTTACATCGTCTCATTCTCTTTATTCTCTATATGGGCGCAGTTCAAGGTTTTTGAATCACATATTATATTACATAATTTATGATGATGATGTTGTACTCCAGATTGATAACGTCACGACGCTCATTCTATGAAGAAGAAGAGCGTGTTCACACGAAACAGACAGTGTTGAGACGTAGCTTGCAGACTCCAAGTCAATGAAGAATTGAGAATTTATCGAGACTGGACCATGAAGTAAGCGCTTGCTGAAGCGGGAGGAGTGAAGCTCTCAAGTATCCGAATAACATCTACATTGAAAATCATTGGCTTCATAAGAGGCCTACATAAGAGAACAATTTTCTGGTAGGGAGAATAATTTGATGAACGATCAAAAGAAAAGGGTATTTGGTATAGAAAAGTGCAACCACAATCTTGGAATAAACCCTGGATAGATAATTGTGTCCTTATCAAGACCTCATCACGGCGTTAATTATAATTATAAACTCATTTGTATTCGAATGTGTTCGGAGCGAGTCACTTAGACATATATTAATCAGTATTTTAAGACTACGTTAACTAATGTTCAATGTATAAGTTTTATGGCATTTCCTAACACTAATGAGGCGAAAATATTGTACAAATCAAATAATAAATGTTTACGTTTCAGAAAATAAAAGTGTAATGTGCAACTAACAGAGCGAAATAGTCATAAATGGTGACAGCTGTATACTGGTGGTAGGGCTTTGTGTAAGCTCGTCTGGGTAGGTACCACCCACTCATTAGATATTCTACCGCAAAATAGCAGTACTTGATATTGTTGTGTTCCGGTTTGAAGGGTGAGTGAGCTAGTGTAATTACAGGCACAAGGGACATAAAATCTTAGTTTCTCAAGGTTGGTGGCGCATTGGTTATGTAAGCGATGGTTGATTTTTCTAACAATGCCAGTGTCTAAGGGCGTTGGTGACCACATACCATCAGGTGGCCCATATGCTCGTCCGCCTTCCTATTCTATAAAAAAATATATAAATAAGAGAACAATTGTCATGTTATTATTATTGGCAGTAAGCAAATAAAATAATCTTGCAATAAATTAAACGCATGCGGACGGACGGACGTTTGAAAAAACGGAGTTATTACAAAAAAACCTGCGCTTAAAGTCCTGATTTCGTTTTCGAGCTTTGTTCGTTTCGTATACGTTCCTAAACTATTTTACCGATTGAGTTTAAATGTACGGTACATGTATGTACAGTTGTCGCTAACACTTACCGCTTGCGTGATATTTCTGACATACCTACTAAAATCGACATACATTACGGCCTGGCCATGCAATAACAAATTCAAATCGAAAGATAGAAAAATATTGAATGGTTTAAGTCGTAATCTTTATTTAATAATAAGAGCGTCACACTCGCCCGTGAGCACATCTTTTTTTTATCAAATTACCTTGTTTTTGTGATAATAAAAAAGATTGTCATAAACCGGTTTTATATATTATATAATCTGTTATGTAGACGATTGTTTTATTCCCATGGTACGTTATTTAGAAGTAATATATAAAGCAGAAGTGTTTGTTTGTTTTTTGTTTTGCGTTTGATTGATTTGATTGAATTGAGCGTCAATTCGGCATATAAACATTCCTTAATAATGTTTTATTTTTTAATATAAAATATTGTTTCCTTTCCATATCCTTATCTATAAGTAAGTAGTATAATATATGTATATAGCATATGAGATATTAAATGTCTGATACAAAGTACTAAAACTACCGATATATAAAGTAAATCATTATATTATATACCTCACACGTTACGCCGTGTTTAGGTTTTTACTTGAAATCCTCAACCTGATTTACGAAGTAAAAAACAGCTGGATTCGTTTAAATATAAACAAATATCTATATTAGTATCCTATTAATACTAGTTTACTTATTAGTGCAGAGTAGGATTCTTTGACCAATTGCGCTGGATCTGATTAAGTACCAAGATTATATTATAAGCTCTAATTAAGCAAACAAAACTTGCCAGGGATTGAATCCGTAATCTTCGTAAGATTCACGTGCTCTTGCCACTGGACCAATACGGCTTAATAACATGTAAAATGTCACGTTGCGTGTTCTGCTTTATAAGACAGTAGGTTAAAGTGAGCCGAGATGGCCCAGTGGTAAGAATGCGTGAATCTTAACCGATGATCGCGGATTCAAACCCGGGGAAGCACCACTGAATTATCATGTGCTTAATTTGTGATTATAATTCATCTCGTGCGGTGAAGGAAAACATCGCGGGGAAACCTACATGTGTCTAATTTGACTGAAATTCCGCCGCATGTGTATTCCACCAACCCGCATTGGAGCAGCGTGGCGGAATAAGCTCCATACCTTCTCCTCAAAAAGGGAGAGGAGGCCTTAGCCCAGCAGTTGGACATTCACAGGCTGTTACTGTATTGTACTGTAGGTTATAGTGATAGCTTGAGACTCGAAAGATGTAACTCGTAATTGCATAAAATAGAATTATGCGTCATAGTGTTGATTCTTAGATTTTATACGTTTAAGATTAGCTTTATGATGATGGCGATGATGTCATCCTGACCGGTTTCTGGCCTATCTCAACTGAGAATCAACTGCGAAGAAGATATTACAGTGCAGGTGTGTGCGCATGCCAAGGTGTACCCTCTATTTGCCCACCTATATCTTGATCTAATAATCCGATGGGATTTCTATCCTATAAGACCGGAGAGAGTTCAGGCGGAGGACTGTGAACATTATATGATTTTTACACGTCAGTGTAAATACAGTGTCAACTTCCAAATTACGAAGGTACATATAGAAGCCGTAGACAGAACCCTAAGAGACCTTATTCTTCTTCTTCGAGTGCCACTCCGACTAGCGAAGGTTGGCAGTCAGCTTTAAATATTCCTTCTTGTTCTTCGCGGGGCGAAAGAGTTCGGTAGCACTCGCGATTCCCGTCCATTCACGGATGTTGCACAGCCAAGACTTTTTTCTGCGCCCAACAGCTCTCCTTCCGGCAACTTTTCCCATCATAATCAATTGCAAAAGTTCATATCTTTCATGCCTAAGCATGTGTCCGAGATATGCAACTTTTCTCTTCTTGACAGTCTCCAAAAGTTGCCGTTTTTGGTTGACGCGTCGCAGAACTTCCACGTTCGAGACCTTTTGAGTCCAACTAATGGCCAACATACGTCTATAAGCCCACATCTCGAAAGCTTCTATACGTTTTTTGAGGTCTTCTTTAACTGTCCACGCCTCGCATCCGTAAAGAAGTATAGGCCAGATGTAACAATGTAGGAGTTGTATGCGCACAGGGATCTTAAGTTTGCGATTGCAGAGTACTTTTTTCAACGTGCAGAAGGCACTTCGAGCTATTTCGATGCGAGTCTTTACCTCCTGTTCACAGCTCCAGGTGTCATTAAGCCATGTCCCCAGATATTTGTACTTGCGCACCCTCTCAATTTTTTGGCCTGCTACAATGATAGCAATGTCATCGAAGCTATGTTTAGATAACACCATGATCTTCGTTTTTGATAGGTTCATCCTCAGACAAGCGTTTTCACTGTACTCATTAACACGGCTCATATTTAATTGCAGCTCTTCAGGAGATGATGCTATTAGGACTGTATCGTCAGCGTATCTGATGTTGTTAATATACCGGCCATTTATTTTGACTCCACATTCTTGGCCTGCAATTGCTTCTGCTAATATTTGTTCCGAGTACAAATTAAATAGCGTGGATGATAATATACAGCCCTGTCGGACTCCTCTCTTTATTTCTACCTCATCAGTCTCCTCATTGTCAACTCGTACAGTAGCCTTCTGGTTCCAATACAGATTATGGATAATACGTACTTCTTTGTCATCTAAGCCGATATCATGTAATATTGCAATTAGACGGTCATGCAGTACTCTGTCAAAGGCTTTTTCGTAATCGATGAAACAAAGGAAAACGTCTTGTTGCATGTCTCTGCATTTTTGTACGAGAACCTGCATTGCAAAAAGAGCCTCTCTCGTGCCCACTCCTATTCGAAAACCAAACTGACTATCTGCGAGATGTTCGTCGCATTTAGCTATTATTCGCTTGTGGATGATATTCAGAAATAGTTTCAATACTTGGCTCATAAGGCTAATCGTTCGAAACTCGTCGCACCTTCTTGCGTTGGTCTTCTTAGGAAGCGTAATAAAAGTTGAGGTTAGCCAGTCTTTGGGTAAGTGGCCAGAGTCGTATACCAAGTTAAAGAATTTAACTAGGAAGTCAATTTTTTCGTCTTCAATAAGTTTGAGTACCTCTATGGGAACATTATCCGAGACTTAAGAGACCTAATCTTAAGAAATACAGAAAAAATTATGGGAGGCGTCAACTTCGTTTGTTGTTGTTGATTTTTTTTTTGATGATTTGTTGTTGTTGATTTGTTGATTTTCGTCATACTTCCTTCGATTTTTGAAACTCTTCTGAGGGGCCTAGAGGAATGCGTGCAGATATGCTTAATGCCTGTTTAAAGGTGTCTCCTTTATGTAGCTCCCTACAATTAATCACCTTAATAACAAACACAAGAGCCCCATTAGGAGGTGGGGATACCCATTTCACGATTTACAATTTAGTTTTCTAGAATGAATAATTGAAACCAGATACTTTTGTTTTTCTTCTTTCAAGGACACTTATGTCAAAAAGAGTTAGGAAAGTCTTGTTCAAACAATGCATTTAAAAGTATTCAATACAAACATTTATTTATATAGGGAATATTAACAACTTAACTTAACTTGAAAATATTCTAAGTTAAATTGTTGCAAGCATATCGTTGTCCTCGCAAGTAACAATTATCCTATATTTATTGATTTGGAAAGTATTGACGAAACATTCGTCGCTATTGCTGCGGCGAAGGATCGGCTCAGTTCCCGGATACGAGTGAAACTGTATTCATTGCCGAGTGTCCCAATAAGTATGCTATTTGTAATCACGGCCGCGCATGCGCCCCGCGATGTCCGTCCAGCGACGCGTGGACGGCTACTGATGAAAGTCTCTAAATTTCTATTCGTCCAACATTATTATTTCGACTCGCATATGTTCTATACAGTCGTTTTCTACTTTATCTTTGCGTATTTTCATGTCCTTTCTTACATTAAATCATATGTTATGGTAAGCTTAACAGAAGTACTATTTTGTATAATTCTTTTAGTGTGTTAAGTAGTAAAGTAACTGCCAATTGTGCCACTACTGAACTTAACCTCTGTTTTTAAGGTGAACATTTAGAGTTCATTCCAGCACGCTGCTATTACTATTATTTATTAAACGACAAACAAAAGAATAAATTCATTATTTACACTTGAAATTTATTAGGTAGGTGTAAATATAATCAAATTGATACGACAAAGAAGAACAAGAAAAAGTTTATTTAGAAAACAATCAAATTACTAAACTTAAAAAAATTAAAAACAGCATTAGATAAAAAAAATTATATTGAAAAAAATAATAGCTTAAAAATACAATAAAAATAGGTATATAGAAAATAATCGTTACGAATGCCATATGTAATTAAGACTGAAAGAAAACTAAACTGAAAACTAAAAGACAATAAAAATAAACGTTGAATTTCATGTTGTTGTTAGTAAATAAATAATACGAGTACATGGGCCAATCATCGAACTACCGCGTACGCGAATGGTAGATCTTGCTAGTAATGCGCTCTTCGTATAGGCGTATATTAAATAGTTCAGGAACATTTTATAGACTACAATATTTATTTTACGGAGCTGTTCGTAAAACTTAATTCCTGTCGCATACATACAGTCATTCCTCACATAGCATACAAATATACCTGAATATATACTCATAGACCTATGGTGACTTTGACAGTAAGCAGAACAGCTTATCGGATTCTGTCTGGTTATAGGATTACTGTTTATTTTCTAAAGCGTGGAGCTACTATTTGTTGATTTCTAAGTACGATAGGCATACATTGAATTGTATATTTTACATTTAATTTAATACTATAACATGACGATTCAAAAGTGCAATTATAAGCCTTCTTGAATAAAGAATTATTTGATTTCATTTGACATCGTACTATAAGAATGTTGACCGGTAAATAGCGTCACTAGTGTTGCAGATAAGATTGCTATGGTGGTGTATACGAGTACGTGTGTATATAGAGTGACTTTTGAAATCATTGCTTAACACTGAACTAAGCTTTAAAATAATTTAAGGAATACTTGAACTGAATTTCAAATTAGATGAGATAAATACAAACTAAGCAAGTAATAAATTAGCAAATTATCACGTGGTTACGAGTCGTCGTATATAAATCTACCAGTACTAGTAAGAAGTGGCTAGACCGCCTAGGTACTAGCATGACTATATTGTTATACTTTATACGTTTGTATAACAGCTAACATGTTCCGCTACAAAGCCCGAGGTTTCGGGTCGACTCCAGGTTATAAGAACTTTTTTTTCTGTCTTATCTCTGCCCAAATGGTGCCTCATTAGCAGTCCGGTGTTTAAAGTAGGCAACACATAAAGCCGTCGGTTCTTGATTGTCGTCCTATCACTATTAGTGAAAGGTAAGTAGAGTGCAAATTGATCTGTGGAGATTGATTGTGTCTGTGTTTACGATTATATTGCCTGCACTTACGGTAGTTTTTGAGGTCTGCTATTTGGCGGAAATTCTGTAAAAAAAACCTTTTTATTATATTTTAAGCTAAGTGTGGTGATATATATATCCGAGCATTTATACCCTAAGCAATTTTGAAAATTGAAAAACCAAGGTGGTCCCAAGGTGGTAGGGCCTTGTGCAAGCCCGTCTGGGTAGGTAGCACTCACTTATCACGTATTCTACCGCCAAAAGGCAATACTCGGTATCTTTCTAATTTGAAGAATGAGTGACCCAGTGTAATTATAGGCGCAAGGGACACAGCATCTTAGTTTACCAGGTTGGTAGCGCATTGGTGATGTAAGGAATGCTTGATATTTCTTACATCGCCAAGGTTTATGGGAGGTAGTGACCACTTCCCCGTCCACCTATGGAATAAAACAAACTAAAAAACTCACATTTTGACCAAAGCTAAACAAATATTGTGTCTATTTGGCTACAAATAGTTATAAAAAGTATTGCAATACAAGTTATACAGTTGTGTCGCTACGTGCTTATCGAAGCACATTAAAGTATTGGCACAGTCGCGTGTTCTCTCGCTATTCTGTTGTTCACTGAAGGTTGCACTCGACTCTAATCTATACTCGTTAATAAGCGTGTACGTGTATTCCAGCAAAGATAATTGGATATAAATAATAAATATTACAATTTTATATAACACACACACTTTTGTATAAAGCGATTTATTAGATATATCAGTTATAAGCCAATTCTCCGGTCCCAATATGTAAGACCTTGAATAAAGAGCAAAAATTTTATGACTTGGAAATCCTAAACCTGATTAATTTAAATTATTTATCGCTAAAGTAATTTAATTTTACAACTTTTAACTTCCCTAGTATCGTTTATGTAAATGTAAATGAAATGTATTCTTTATCCGTGTAGTGACGGAGAAAGAATACATTTCACTGCCCCTCTCGTTCCCATGGGTGTCGTAAGAGGCGACTAAGGGATATCTGAGCGACCATGTGCTCATCTGGTGGTAGGATGTTAAACATCCGCCTGGCTTGTTACCACCGTACGCATGGTGAAAAACTCGTGAAGTGGCTACGCTGGCTGAAAGCCGGAGTATGCTTGTTCGTCAGGACGGATGTTTGCTGTCACCGACTGCGCTGCTTGGAGGACCCCTCCTTCTCCATGTTGGTGGTACGTGTGGACCTGGTTCGTCAGAGCCGAGTCTACGTGTGCCTCTACAGATCCCACAATGGTGACTTTTTTTTTTTTTATAGAAAAGGAAGGCGGACGAGCATATGGGCCACCTGATGGTAAGTGGTCACCAACGCTCTTAGACATTGGCATTGTAAGAAATGTCAACCATCGCTTACATATCCAATGCGCTACCAACCTTGGGAACTAATATTTTATGTCCCTTGTGCCTGTAATTACACTGGCTCACTCACCCTTCAAACCGGAACACAACAATATCAAGTATTGCTGTTTTGCGGTAGAATATCTGATGAGTGGGTGGTACCTACCCAGACGAGCTTGCACAAAGCCCTACCACCAGTAAACTACTTGGAGACAAGCCGATTATTTGACCATCTTAGTCGGGTGGCAGATGCTGCGCAAGAGCAATTTCCTAACGCGGAATTGGTGTTTTTGGGGGATTTTAATGCTCACCACGAATCATGGTTGAAATCCCTCAAAACTGACCATGCTGGAAGGACTGCTCATGCTTTTGCTCTCACACATGACTTGACCCAACTGGTTGATCAGCCCACCAGGATCCCAGACATTGATGGGCAAGCACCTTCTCTACTGGACCTTCTGCTGACTTCTCACCCGGTGGAATATCAGGTTGTGGTTCAGGCTCCTCTTGACTCTTCGGATCACAGCCTTATATCTACCAGAGTGCCACAGGCCAAGCTGCCGCCACTAGCAGTATGCAAACGTCGCGTTTGGCACTATAAGTTGGCGGATTGGGACGGTATGCGCGATTACTATGCTTCGGTCCCTTGGAAGGAACGTTGCTTCAGTGGGAATGACCCGACAGCTAGTGCCGCTGCTGTTGCTGATGAGATCATGTTAGGAATGGAATACTACATTCCTTGCTCAGATCTCATCAATAGGGGTACGCGTAACCGTTGGTTCACTCGTGAACGTGCCGACGCTGTATCATCTAAGCAGGCGGCATATCGCGCGTGGATCAACGGCTGCAATAGCGGGGCATCTAACATTGACTCACTGAAAGCAAACTACAATAAAAATTCCAAGTCCTGTAGGAAGGCATACACGAGAGCGGATGCACAGCGCATTGTACAGATTGGTCATGACCTTATTTCGCATACTAGAGGCTCCCGTAGCTTCTGGCGTCTGATCAAGTCTGTGCAAAACAATTTCTGCAAACCTTCGCTGCCACCACTCAGAAATCCGGACGGATCGCTAGCTCTCAGTCCGCAAGAGCAAGCTGATCTCCTGGCTGAACTCTTTGCCGACAATTCCGTCATCGATGATTGTAGTGCGCTGCCACCTACAATACCTTCATGTGGCCATGCGATGCCTGACATTAAAATCAGGCAATGTGATGTGCGTGCGGAGCTGCAATCACTTGATGTACGGAAAGCCAGCGGTCCCGATGGAATACCAGCCATAGTGCTGAAGAAGTGCGCAGCGGAGATGTCTCCTGTGTTAACGCGCCTGTTCCAACTTTCTCTCTCTTCGGGATGTGTGCCGGAGGCTTGGAGAAGAGCTAACGTGCAAGCGGTTCCCAAAAAAGGGGATCGGTCTGACCCGGCAAATTATCGGCCAATAGCTATCACCTCAGTACTTTGTAAGGTGATGGAACGGATTTTAAACAACCAACTGATCCATTACCTAGAAGATCACTGTTTAATTAATGATCGTCATTACGGGTTTCGACCAAAACGGTCCACAGGTGATCTTCTAGCGTACGTAACACACCTCTGGGGTGAAGCTATCGAAGCATGGAGAATCGTTGGCTGTCAGCCTCGATATCTCCAAGGCTTTCGACAGGGTCTGGCACAGAAGTCTTCTCTCCAAGCTGCCGGCATATGGTCTGCCTGCTCAGCTATGCACCTGAATTGCCAGCTTCCTACACAAGCGTAACCTTTGTGTTTTATTTGATGGTTGCGCTTCACAATTCTATGTAAAGAATGCTGGGGTCCCCCAGGGATCTGTGCTATCTCCCATACTCTTTCTTTTGTATATCAATGATATGCTCTCTCTTGGGAACATTGCTATGCGGACGATAATACAGTGCATGGTGGATACCACGGACGCGCAGTGGCTGGGCGAGCGGAAATTGAGGAGAGACGGAAGGATCTTGTCATTGAACTCGATAGGACGTTAGAGCTCATCGCCAAATGGGGCTCTGATAATCTTGTTGAGTTTAATGCCAAGAAAACACAGGTATGCGCTCTCACGGCGAAAAAGTCAACATTTTCCCCTCTTCTCCCTCTGTGGTACTCCGCTGGTGATGCAAAGCAAAATCGCCATGCTGGGTATTGACGTTCGCTGCGACCTTAGTCCAAGGGATTACATCGAGGCTGTTATAAAAACAGCTTCACGGAAACTCGGAGTTCTGAACAAGGTGCGGCGCTTTTTCACGCCACAACAACTGTGCCTGCTGTAAAAAACACAGGTACGGTCTTGCGTGGAATATTGCTCGCACCTTTGGGATGGCTCCGCTAAGTACCTACTTGAGGCCTTGGACCGGTTGCAGCGACGTGCCGTACGCATTATTGGCGACGTAAAGGTCACTAACACCCTTGAACCTTTACAATTGCGTCGTGAGATAGCAGCACTGAGCGCTTTCTATCGACTGCATCACGGCGAGTGCTCTGAGGAATTATTCTCTCTAATTCCTGCTTCCCCCTTCCTTCTTAAGTCCACGCGAGCTGGTTCTCGATGTCACCGCCTAACTATGACATCAATTCCATCGCGAACAAAGAAATTTGGCAACTCCTTTCTTTGTCTTACTTCCAAAAAATGGAATTCCTTACCAGCTCACGTGTTCCCCTCCTCTTACAACCCGGGTTCCTTCAAACGAGGCGTGAAGAGGCATCTTGCGGGCCGGCAAGGCGAAGGCGGCTAGTGCAGAACGTTTTTCCCGTCTGTACTGGCCGTCGTCGCGTTTGGACTCTACTACCACTTACCATCAGGTGGAGTAGAGTCATTTGCCCTCCCGGCGAATAAAATATATATATATATATATATATTTTTTTTTTTTTCAGAAAAAATTGGAAATGTCTCACTGCAGGATACCTTCTTTCATCTTGAATAGGTTTGGTTTTTAGCTTATTTCGTTTATTTTTTTTTTTTAAGTCACCGACTTCTCTATTATCCATTGTGTATGTTGTGTGTTGTGTCTGTTCAACTCTGAGTTCAAAACGATGAATGTTAAAGATACATTGAATAGACGTTAAATGAAGCAAATGCAAGTCTGGTCTCGCGTTGGCAGACCGCCGACCGCCGACCGTAAGCTAAATGGTGTGAAATTTACTTACTTTTAAATCTTTTTAAATTATGTTGATAACTTAGCCGTAGCTTGAAAAATAGTGATGTGATTCTAAATAATTTTTACAAAAAAACTCTTTCCAGTCAGAGAAAATTAGAGGACGTTAATAGATCTGGAATTTCTAAACTATCATACAGGATAATCTGCAAGAGCATAATATTACGCTGTTATTCGTATAATGGCACAGTGAACACATGTTTACAACATGCGACGATGACGACGAAGTCACAAATAATATTTAACTATATTAATTATAATAAACTTAATTGCAAATCATGTAAAGACTACAACTGAATATATTATTTAATTAATAACAAATTACATAAATACCTGTATTTTTAATTTGTAAAATATTCTTACTTTATTTAAGATATAGCAGTAAAGCAGGCGGCACCGGATTGTAAGGAGTCAAAAGTTCATAGATATTTCCACAGTTGTAAAAGCAGCTAAATCACTTTTAACATAATCAAAGATGTAACGTAGCTTGTCCCTATAAATATTTACCCAGGTATGTTCATCTAAGCTCTTTTATAAATATATGCTACTAAAATCAGTAAATAACTAAAAAGGCTTCTCCTTTTATGTGAACATAAATCCTACTAATTATGGTAAATTTATATAATTAGACTTTATTCTATAAAGGCCTTCATTATATAATACCTAGTCCTATTTCCACATATCTTGATTACTTAACTAATAACTGCGGTATATTATTAAAATATTCGTAAATCACAGAATTATTGTTATCGAAAATGGGTCATTAGGTTTTTAGTTGTGAATGAGTTTATATGAAATTATCACACACTTACTGACGTACGCTCACATCCTGATAACTCCGGTTCAAATTATTATTTGACAAACTATATTAATCCTTATCAATAATCAGCTTATGCAGCCACTCGCAAGTCTTCTTTACTAATATTCAATAATACAATTTATATTTTTTAAATTACATATATAATTTTTTGTATGAAGTTGTTTATATTGTTGAGTGAAATATACACTGTCATAGTTCGGTATTTAATCTTTTAACACGCAATGCTATTTTAATAGTATCACTCCACTGTTCACTGTTTAATACATTTCTGTTCTGTACATGTCTGGTCGATTTTTTTTTTGTTTTACTCGTGGTTTAGTTTCCGTTTTTGGATGGTGCGTGTCCTTTTCACATGATGGGAGGGTTTTGTGCGAGCCCGTCTGGCAAGCAATAATCACATTCACGATGATGTCGTTTTTATGTTATTATCAGTAACAAATTATACTGGGATATTACAATAAAACAATACATTATCTACTGGGATTGAACTATTATTTGAAATATCTTGACAACTAAGTTCAAAATTGTTACGAATAAGTGGAATAGAGATTTTTTTGCAATTATTTGATCATTATTGTTGACCACTGTTGTTAACATTTAAAACTTGTTTAAAGTTACCTCGAAGTAACTGCACAGCACAGTCCACATTTTGGAAAGCGAAGTTTTATTTTTAAGAACGAGTCGCTATCACAAGCAGGCGGCACCGGATTGTAAGGAGTCAAAAATTCATAGATATTTCCACAGTTGTAAAAGCAGCTAAATCACTTTTAACATAATCAAAGATGTAACGTAGCTTGTCCCTATAAATATTTACCCAGGTATGTTCATCTAAGCTCTTTTATAAATATATGCTACTAAAATCAGTAAATAACTAAAAAGGCTTCTCCTTTTATGTGAACATAAATCCTACTAATTATGGTAAATTTATATAATTAGACTTTATTCTATAAAGGCCTTCATTATATAATACCTAGTCCTATTTCCACATATCTTGATTACTTAACTAATAACTGCGGTATATTATTAAAATATTCGTAAATCACAGAATTATTGTTATCGAAAATGGGTCATTAGGTTTTTAGTTGTGAATGAGTTTATATGAAATTATCACACACTTACTGACGTACGCTCACATCCTGATAACTCCGGTTCAAATTATTATTTGACAAACTATATTAATCCTTATCAATAATCAGCTTATGCAGCCACTCGCAAGTCTTCTTTACTAATATTCAATAATACAATTTATATTTTTTAAATTACATATATAATTTTTTGTATGAAGTTGTTTATATTGTTGAGTGAAATATACACTGTCATAGTTCGGTATTTAATCTTTTAACACGCAATGCTATTTTAATAGTATCACTCCACTGTTCACTGTTTAATACATTTCTGTTCTGTACATGTCTGGTCGATTTTTTTTTTTGTTTTACTCGTGGTTTAGTTTCCGTTTTTGGATGGTGCGTGTCCTTTTCACATGATGGGAGGGTTTTGTGCGAGCCCGTCTGGCAAGCAATAATCACATTCACGATGATGTCGTTTTTATGTTATTATCAGTAACAAATTATACTGGGATATTACAATAAAACAATACATTATCTACTGGGATTGAACTATTATTTGAAATATCTTGACAACTAAGTTCAAAATTGTTACGAATAAGTGGAATAGAGATTTTTTTGCAATTATTTGATCATTATTGTTGACCACTGTTGTTAACATTTAAAACTTGTTTAAAGTTACCTCGAAGTAACTGCACAGCACAGTCCACATTTTGGAAAGCGAAGTTTTATTTTTAAGAACGAGTCGCTATCACCCGGGTTTTTTTTTTTTAGGTTTAAGAATTTATTCTCAAAAAAAAAAAGATTCACTTACATGAGAACAGTATGATAAATGTAAAGATGACAAAAAATATATTCGCCTTATAGATACTTAGTTAACGGAATGTAATATAGTAAAATAGATGTGTGTATTTTAATCGGTACAAAAGTGGGTATTCTCTAAAATATATTTTGAGAGTTGAGACTTGAACCCGTTAACTGAGCTTACATTTTTTATATAAGATGGTAATTTGTTATATAGTTGTGCTCCATCGAAAGTTATATTTTTTTTTTGCAAATTTGGTTCTAATTTTTGGGAGTACTAATAAGCTTGGTCTACGGGTGCTACGTTTATTGTTTTGTTTTATAAATGACAATTCTGAATGTATCGATTTATTAATAATTTTTCTAATGAGAATACAAGAATTATATACATAAAGTTGTCGTAAGTTCATAATATTTGTTTCTTTGTAGAGTTTAGTTGTTGATGTCAAAGGTGAATATCTAAAAAGTATTTTAATAATTTTATTTTGTTTTCTTTGTAGTTCTTGCAGTTTTGTTTTTCCAGTATTACCCCATATTTCTATTAAATACAATAAATGCGATTTTACTAGCGAATTGTAGATGTTATACTTTATTTTTTTAGGTAAGCATTTTGAAATATTTGTTAATGACCCAATTAAAGAGGTTACACGCTGTTGTTTAAATTCTCCTTCGAATTTTAGACAAGCTCCACCTTTGATGTTGTGATGCTATGTTATGGAAGTGTAGTACGTAAATACTTTAAAAAGTATCGACCGAACCCCGTAACGCTCCACCGATATCAGGAGCGCTGGCTAAATTGTCACATCACGTAATTTGGATTGCGATTCGGTCAGGAAATGCTGCTGGCTGACCCACTATTTCACGTGACTATGTTGTGTACTGTTTATTTATTTGTTATAAATTAAAACTTTTGGTATATAACTAATTCACATCGAATTTTCAATAGACGTAATGAGTTGCCAATAAAACAGATTTATATATTTTGGAGGATGAGTCAGGTGAGTGTAAAATGCGTATGGGTTGTATGATGTCGTGTATGATGTTCGTGTTTCCTGTGAGACTCGTCATAAGTTAAAGCAAAAAACTTCTTACTTCGAATAAGATTTATCAGAGATAACCTATATTACACAATTTATTCTTAAATATTAGCTGCAATCAAAAATATAATACGTAATGGGTACATACGGGAGTGTTCAGGCGGTCCTATAGCTTCTACCAACTCATTGTAGGGAGTTGCGTAAAATATATAGGGTTAATATAAATAATAATAAAACTAAAATTACGAGATTTGAAAGATTTATTTAAATATTGTATGGAAAGTTATATTTAATTGTACAAAACTGGTTGCCTAAGAAGTAATATAATGTTTAAATTATTAAAAAAATACTAATGAGGTGTCGTGGGACAGCCGACGGAAACGGAGTTTGTTACGCATTGTATGTTAAACGTAATTGAATAATACTATAAAAATAGAGGTAATTTAAAATAAAACATGGAATGAGTTTTATAACAATTGTGTTATCATAATATGTTATAAGGAAGTTATATAATTATAATAATTATTATGTGTGCTGAGCCAATGAGACTCGCCACTTCGGTAAATCTATAATAATGAAAAAACTTTACCTAATATCTTTTGATGTGTTTTAACAAATATTATATAGTATGTGAAGTTAAGGCCTACATTTTGAGTTAAAATGATTCGATATAACTCCTAAAAATGGATTCGGTTAAAACATAAATACACCAGTTTTAGCAAGAGTATGTAACCAAGACAGGATGAGCTTATCTCGGCGCCTCTACCATAAATATTTCTTAAACAAAAATCATCTCAATTCCTACGAGTAAACATGTTTAATTGTACATGTACTATGTACTATATACAAACGCTTTATAATATACTTATGTACAGACACAGTTGTATGTATAAAGGCTGAATTATTTACTTTTATACGTAAGGAATAATGCCTCGTTGGTCTAGTGGCTATATGTAAGTCCGTAAATCAGGAGGTCCTGGGTTCAATTCCCAGGTCGGGCCAGTAAAAAGTTATTGGGTTTTTCTGTCAGAAAATTCTCAGTAGCAGCCCGGAGTCTGAAATTTGGGAGTGTGTACACTCCCGTGCCTCGAAAAGCACGTAAAGCCGTTGGTCCTGCGCCTGAACTCTTTCCGGTCGTGTCGGATTGCCGTCCCATCGGATTATGAGAGTTAGGGAATAGAGATTGCACCTGTGTTTGCGCACACACTTGTGCACTATAATTTCTACTGCGTAGTTGGCTAATCTCTCTTTAGATTGGCCACCGTGGCATAAATCGGTCTGGAGGACATTATTATTATTTATACTTTTTGTATGTACGGAATAAAACAATATATACTTTTGTTGATAATAGATAATGACTTATTTACTTTATAAACATAAAGAATTATGCATTATATACTTTTTACATAAGGAAAATACCTTATATACTTTCAGTACATAAGAAATAATGCCTTATATACTTTTTGTACGTAAGTTTGTCAATGTCAAAATCAATCTGTCAAACTGTTAAAGTCAAGCTGTCGTTGTCAACCTGTCAATGTCAATCAGTCAATGTCAAGCTGTCAATATCAATCAGTCAATGTCAAGCTGTCAATTGCCAATGTCAATCTGTCAAAGTCAAGCTGTCAATGTCAATCCGTCTATGTCGATGTGTCAAATCAATCTGTTATTGTCAATCTGTCCATGTCAATGTGTCAAAGTCAATATGTCAATGTCCATTTATCAATGTCAATCTGTCAATTTCAATGTGTCAATGTGTCAATGTCAATCTGTTAATTTCAATCTGTCAATGTCAATGTGACAAAGTTAATAATTCTATATTATAATTATAATTATTATGATATTTTTATATTATTTATATGTTGTATTTAAATATTTTCTTATTTAATTACAATATTTTTTTTTACATATCTACTGTAGATACATAGTTTTCACTCATCATCATTAAACGATTCAAAATTTGAAACGGAAAAATCTCATATACAACATAATTAATAATGCCTTATGTACTTTTTATGTAAAAGACTAATGCATCATTTATTTTTTGTACATAAGGACTAATGTATTAAGGCTTTTATCACATAAGGAATAATGCATTATAAACTTTTAAACATAAGGTATAATCTGTTATATATTTTTAGTACATAAAATATAATGCCTCATGTACTTTTTATGTATAAGGACTAATGCATTATTTACTTTTTGTACATAAGGGCTGTCTTAAGACTTTTTCACATATGGAATAATGCATTATATACTTTTAAACATAAGGCATTATTTGTTAAGTATTTTTCGTATATAAAAAATAATGCATTATATACTTATTATGTATATTTATTTATTTGGGAAACATACAGCATAATATAATACATAAACATTTGATAACAAAATAAGTCTCACATAAGCCAACAAAGTTTCCACTTTTACATTCAAACATGGAGTGAACCTAACAATAACAAGTTATTTAACAATTAATTAAAATATATGAAAAGTATTTAAAATGTAATTTAAAAAGCAGAACAAATAAAAAAAATATATAGGAATATTAATCACAAATACAGTTAAGGCTTCTAAGAACTTAAATAAATTTTCCTTAAAGATATCTATATTAGAGTAGCGTTTATTATAATTGTCACATGCTCTTACCAAAAAGCGATTTTTAGCATAGTTCGTTCAACACATTGGGACATAAAACGTATGTTTTGAACGGGCAATGGAATGTGAACACTTGAAATAAATATTGTTGACTAGCTACATTGAATCGACAAAATTATTTACAATTTTATAAAGAAAAACCTGATCTTTGCATTCCCTGCGTTTATCAAGCGACAAAATATTAAGCTTATTAATAGAATTGGACCCAAATTTACGCGTTAGTCTTCTAATAAATTTATCCTGTACATTTTCGATAGCCCATATATACTTAGAGTATTGTGGATTCCAAAACGTTGAAGCGAATTACATCTAGCATACGAATTATACAGCACATATTAAATGTATTGATATTTTTAAAGTCTCTTCCCTGGCGAAATATGAAACCCAACATACTGTAAGCTTTTGCGATAATTTTATTCACATGTCTGTCAAATAATTAATTAGAATCTAGAAGCACTCCTAGGTCCCCAACCTCGGTTACCCTCTTAACTAAATGGTTGGAAATTGTATAATCAAATAAAATTGGATTTTTTTTTTCTAGAAAATGTTATTATATAACACTTATCAAAATTAAGATGTAGGCCGTTAGATGAACAATATTGCACTAAAATATCTAAATTATATTACAAATTTGAGCTGTCATCACTTTTTTTTATGATTTTAAATAGTTTTGTATCATCGGCATATAGAAGTATGTTAGGATTTTGAAATTTTTTCAATATATCATCAATGAAAATGTTAAACAATAGGGGGCCGTGGTGAGAGCCCTGAGGAACCCCAGATGTTATTGGGACAAAACTAGATATGTATGAGGTTTTATTAAAAGAAACAAAGTATCGTAAATAATCTTCTCAAATAATTTAGGTATGATTGACAACATTGAAATTCTACGATAATTTTTGACATTATGCTTATCTCCATTTTTAAAAATGGGAACAATAAGGGATTTTTTCCAAACAGGTGGTATTATGCCCGAATATATGGATTTGTTAAAAAGTAGATGTAAAGGAATTGATAAAGGTTTACTGCATCAGGTCTTCTCGTTCTGTCTAACTACAGTTAGACAGAACGTGATTCAATAGTCTATTATTACCATTAAAAATCCCATTATACTGACACCAGCCAGAGAAGCAAATAAAAGCAAATAGTTGTATAACTAAATTATTTTCGGATGGGTTTTGGATAGTTAGTTTTATTTCATTTTTGTCGACTACATCATAGTTACTCATAATTTTTATCCTTTGTTTTTAAAATAAGCTTGAAAAAAATAGTTTTAATTGATCTATTTTGTAAATACGCTAATACTTTATCTGGATTATCAAATTGTCTGCTTATGTACCTTAATTGAATCGACTATATTAGTCTTTCGATTAACATTTTTTTTTTATTTATCTCAAATAAATATTTTGTAGAATTCCCTCATAATTTTAAATTGAAACTTTGAAATGATAACTTAAGTAATATTGGTATAATCCGCGAATCAAATTTATGTTGCGTGTTTACTTAACACTTAAATTAAATAATTCTTAAATGGATTTCGGGCAAACAACAAGCATTAGACGAATTCAGAAAACAGATTAGTAACTCGACAACTAACCAATACTTGCTTTGTATGACCGATATTTCGATACAGAGATGCACACCGATGCTAGCAAGCGGAAATAGGTGCGATACTACTTCTAATACAAAAGACCAATGATCTAAGCATGTAGCATATTTTATTCGTCGGACTTCTTCAGAGGAACAACATTTCTCGTTCTATGAATTAAAGACGTTGACAGTGGTGTCTGCTTTAGTTAGATTTCGCCCTCTTGGGAATCAATTTTACTATCGGTACAGACACAGATTTGTTTTTGGATTTTCTCTTATCATGTTTGACATTCTTAATTATTTTATTACACTTTTTATATTTCTTTAGATTATGTCTCAATATTGTTAAAATTACATTTTAATTCAATTAAAAAAAATTATCATCAATACTAAGGCATTATTCCTTATGTACAAAAATTATCTAAGACATTATTCCTTATTAACAAAAGTATATAATACATTATCCCTTTGTAAAAATAAATAAAGCTTTGTTTACTACTACGAGAGTTGTCAAATTAAACCACACTCTACTTGATGAGAAGACACGCTATATATGTCAGTGTACAATTTCTGACATATATCATGTGTATAGTATAAAAACTTTTTAGAATAATTATTTTACATACTTTATTATAAGACATTCCGCCCACCAAGAAAACCGTTCTTTCTTATTTATATGAAAATGTAGATTAGATTGAGTGAAGGATAACATATCTAATCAACCGCCCACCGTGCGATAATATCTTAATAAAAACATTATGCGGAAAATGTCCATGCAACATAAAACTAAATAAAAACATGATAAAGATTAAAAATTAAGTAACAGTAAATACTCATGAATTCCATAAAATACTTGAGAGATAACTTTAATAAATTATAAATTAAATAACTTAACTTTAAGACATAAAGCAAAAACACTCAATTATATCTTTTCCAGGATATTTTTCAATGACCCTACCTAGTAACCACTTAGCAGATGGTATATTTTGATCTTTTACTACCACAATGTCATTAATTTCAGGTTCAGATCTTTTCATAGACTATTTAAACCGTTGATTTAAGTTCACCAAGTATTCTTCGGACCTTCTTTTCCAAAAGTTATTCAACCATTCTTTGAGTAAGTGCACACTTCTAAGTAAAATGATTCCAATAGTCATTATAATTCCCATCAGGAATTGTAATAATCGGTTCTCTTATGACAAAATGTCCCAGAGTAAGAGAATTTAAACACGCCTCAACTTGAGTAAGAACCGTCGACAGTTCTTCGAAGATTGACATTGACAGATTAACAAATTGACTTTAATATTGACACATTGACTTTATTAACACATTGACTTTGACATTGACAGATTTATTATGACACATTTAAATTGACAGATTTACTTTGACACATTGACGTTGACAGATTGACTTTATGTGCAAAAAGTATATAAGGAATAATTCCTTATGTACAAAAAGTATATACGTATGTTGTTGTTGTTGTTGTAGTAGCCGTAGTAGTAGTCGTAGTAGTAGTAGTATTTATGTGCAAAAAATATATAACAGATTATGCGTTATGTACCAAAGTTTATAATGCATTATTTCTTATAAAAAAGTCTTAAGACATTAGTCCTTATGTAAATAATGAATTAGTCCTTATACATAAAAATTACATAAGGCATTATTGTTCATGTACTTAAAATACATAAAAGATTATGCCTTATGTACCAAAGTAAACAATGCATTAGTCCTTATACATAAAAAGTACATGAGGCATTGTTGTTTATGTCCTAAAAATATATATCAGATTATGCATTATGTACCAAAGTATATAATGCATTATTCCTTATGTGAAAAAGGCTTAAGACATTAGTCCTTTTACATAAAAAGTAAATTAGGCTTTATTGTTTATGTACTAAAAATAGTACAGTTGCGCGCGCGCTGTCTGTTAGAGCTGGTGCTGTGTTCTTTGTTCCCCGTTTAAAAATTTTTAATCCAGTATTTTCGTAATTAATTCTTAATGTTCTTTCGTTAATTATATTATTTAGTGTTAACTTGAACCTTGATAATCAATCCAAAGTGCTTTGTGAAAGGATTCTTTACTTATTTACGAGTAAAAACGGCAAGTGGTAACAAATCAGTGACATTGAATTGACTTTGATTGCAATCATACGGTCTTGGTCATTGAACCCTGTTGGTGTGGGTCTCTACGTCACATGAGGTCTACAATTTCGCCCGTTTACTCAAACACTGCATGGCCCTGTGGCAACTGTGACTGCTTTTTACGCTCGCCCTTTGAACGCATCTCGTGCGTTCTAGGTTCAAACCTCAGCCAAGCGCAAAAAAATATTTTCATATTTATTTGTGAATAATTATTTATCTAAATGAAGTACGCCTGCTGCAAATCAACGTCAGGGGGCGCCACCGAGGTAGTTACATGCGACAGTTGCGGTCAAAATTATCTCTACAATTGTCTTAATCCTACGGGTACAAATAAAAACTTAACGCAAAATAGAAACAAATGGATATGCCCGGATTGCTTGCGTACCTTACCCAGTACCCACTTACAAATAAACAGTGATAATACACCTGTACGCGGTCACAAACAAAATACAACATTAAACTACAACGAGAACATCACACTGCGCAGAGGTGGTTCGACCTCTACTATGGATATATCTTACCAACCCGATGATTACAATGCTTCATTTTTGGATCAAGTGAAATTAATAATATCCTCAGAAATCGCTATCCTCAGAACCGAGCTTAAATCTACCATTGCTCCTTTGCAAAATGACTTAAAAAATCTACGAGAAGAGGTTTCCAGCTTTAAAAACTGCTTAGAATTCTTAAATAACAAATTTGAAGAATTTAATAAAAGAATAAATAACAGCGAGACTGAAATCAAACGTATATCTGAGTAGTGTCTGGAAGTCAATTCTCTTAAGTCAAAGGTAGAAGCCATCGAAGTCGAAAACAATAGCCGCGAGCAATGGTCCCGTAGATCCAACGTAGAGATATATGGAATACCCGAAAAAAAAAACGAAAACTTATTCACCATTTTACAGGACATCGCTGGCAAGGCCGACTTCAACCTCAATGTTAATACAGACATAGATTTCATCACAAGAGTTGCTTCTAAGGACAAAGATGTTAAAATGTCTCGAGTGAGAAAACTTAAATTGAAATGCCATGACATCGGCTTCTTATCAAATAACAAGAATATTTATTTCAATGATCATCTTACAAGTACAAATAATTTACTGCTACAATTGGTAAAGAAGACTTGTAAAGAAAAATCCTATAGATACGTATGGGTTAAAAATTGTTGCATAATGGTACGCCGAAATGATACCAGTCCGGTTTTACATATAGTTAATTCTTGTGATGTAAAAAAAATTGTTTAAGTACTATCGTATATTGCAAAAAAAGTATTTCCTATATTATGTTGTATTCTCTTGTTGTTATTTTGTATGTTATAAGGCAGGCTCTGTATGGCTATTCAATATTCTTATACTGCATTTTATTTATGTATCATTATCCTTATTTGTTATGTTTATTCCAAGTGTATTTCGCTGTACTTGCTTCTAGAATAATATACTTAATGCTTATATTGCTAAGAGCGTATTGGGCACTTCGCAGCTACATTATTCAATTATATTATTTGCAAGAGAGCGGTAATCACTTATCAGGTGTTACTAGTACATTTGCTGAACAATTAGCAAATATTTTAAATGATATTTTATTGTGCACAATTGCCTTTTCCGCTTATAATGGCTAGGGATCTTAGTATTATTTATCAAAACGTTCGTGGACTCAGATCTAAAACTAATATTTTTTATAGGAACCTTATTCATGTTGACTGTGATATTATATGTCTTAGCGAAACCTGGCTGAATGAGTCTCTATTTGATTCGGAATTCTTCGACACACGGTATTCTGTATACAGAAGCGATCGTGATTACACTTTACGAGGAGATAGCTTAGGTGGCGGAGTTCTGATAGCTATAAGATCTCATCTCAATATTCACTCCTCATCTAAAATAAATTTGACAAATTCTGCGTCTGAAGTGATCAAAGTTAGCTTATCAATTAACTTGCTACCAACATCTAGATTAGTGCATATATACTGTTGTTATCTCCCTCATGGTAAATACCACTATGAAACATTATGCGAGTTTTTCGAATTAGTATCGTCAGAACTCATTTATAATCCTGACGACATTTTTTTAATATTGGGAGATTTTAACATTTCAAATGCTAAATGGAGTTACTGCCAGAATAGTATGGATCTTCAGAATATTTCTGACAATGACCTTCTTATTGACTCAATACACCATTTTCTGAATTTTAATAACTTAAAGCAATACAATACAGTACCTAATATTAATAATAGATTTCTCGACTTAGTTATAAGTAATTGTGAATGTTCAATAGTAAGACACAGCGACCCACTTGTACCCGAAGACTCACATCATCCTACATTACTCATTTTACCTAAGATAACCGTACCGCGTGCAATTTCTAAGGCTTCTCGCACCATACGCATGTTTCATATAGCCGATTATACAGCAGTTAATAGAGCTCTGGGTGACATTGATTGGTTTGATCTCCTTAGTGAATCAGATATTACAAAAGCAGTAGATTTATTTTATGAAACGGTTAACAATGTTATACGTGAAATGGTGCCAACAAAAACTGTTGTATGCAACCGTCATTATCCATTCTGGTACTCAAAATCATTAGTAAAGATTATTGCTGAAAAACTTAAATATCACAAAAAATGGAAAATGTACAACAGAAATATTGACTATGATACTTTTTGTTTATTGCGGGAAAGACAAAAAAGGGTTCAGATTTATTGCTACGACAGTTACATTAATTATTCCGAAATTCAAATTAAAAAGAACAGTAAATTTTTCTGGACTTTTGTTAAATCGAAACATGCTTCTAATTGCTTCCCTGAAACTATGTTTTATAATGATTCAGTTGCTACTGGTGGCAATGATGTTTGTCAACTTTTCAGCCAATACTTTAATTCGGTCTATGAAGCGACAGTTTTTGGCATTTCTGATCATGATTTAGATAATGTATCATCCAAGACGCATTTAAGTATTTGCTCTATAACTATTACACAAGAGATGGTCGAATGCTATCTTAAAGGTCTTGATATCAGAAAGGGATACGGGCCTGATGGCATTTCTCCTTTATTTTTAAAATCATGTCGCGCTACTCTATCATATCCGATCTATTTGTTATTCAATAAATCGTTGACTACTGGTAATATGCCTTCTGTATGGAAGCGATCATATATAGTACCAATATTCAAATCAGGTAATAAGCACGACATAAAGAATTATAGACCTATTTCTAAATTATGCGTCATAGCGAAAACTTTTGAGAAAATTATCTATGATTCTATCTTTCCTTTATTACGTCCAGTTATTCTTGAACAACAACATGGATTTGTTAACTGTAGATCGACAGAGTCCAACCTCTGTGAGTTAGTGCACCGTGTTTCTTCATCTATGGATAAGGGCAACCAGGTAGATGTAGTTTATACCGACTTCTCCAAGGCTTTTGATAAAATTTCACATAACATATTACTTAAAAAATTGAAAGAAGTCGGTATACACGGCGATTTACTTCGGTGGATAAGTTCATACCTTCGAAACCGTAGCCAGGCTGTGACAATCAAAGGTTATTGCTCATCCTTCTTTCCTGTCTCTTCAGGTGTACCTCAGGGATCTCACCTTGGCCCCCTGCTTTTCAATTTATATATTAATGACGTCAATGGCATAATTAAAAACTCATGTATTCTGTTATACGCAGACGATATGAAAATTTGTAGAGAGATTGCGACTCCGTTGGATTGCTCACTTTTGCAAGAGGATCTACACAGATTGTGTCTATATTGTAAACACAATTCTCTATATTTAAATATAAATAAATGTAGCGTCATTCCTTTTTCACGGAAACGCGATCTTACTATATATGATTATCGTCTAGACGGTGTTGAGATTAATAGAGTGACCGAGGTGAGAGACCTGGGTATACATCTGGACAATAAATTGACCTTCGGTTTGCATATAAGTAAGACAGTGGCTAAAGCTTGTCGAATGCTTGGTTTTGTGTTTAGAACGTCGAAAGATTTCAAGAAAACTAGTACCCTAACTCTTCTATATAATTCCTTTGTACGACCTATCCTCGAATACGCTTCCACTGTTTGGAATCCGCATTACAAAACATACATACACCGATTGGAAAGAGTCCAAAATAAATTTATAAGATTTGTGCGTTTTAAGGAATTTATACATAATAATGAATGCTTAAATACGTTATCACTCGCTGACAGAAGAGCGATCAGAGATCAAATATTCTTATTTAAATTAATTAATAATTTAGTTGATTCCCCGTTTCTCTTAGGTTGTATTAGTTTCCGATGCTCTCGAATCACCACACGTAAGTGCTTACTTTTTAATCCATCACTCACCCGAAGCAAGTATGCGCAAAATATATTTGTATACAGAGCCTGCACCGATTACAATAAACGATTTAGCGAAATTGATTTTTTTACAACAGAGAATGTTAATAAAATAAGAAAATTATTGAAAGAATACTTGTTTAATAAATAATTAATAAAATTAATATTTTTTTGTAAATTAATAATGTATATGTATATTGAATCAATTACTTGCCATAAATTGATGATTTATGATGTTACTTTAATTGTTGAAATCAAATTTAAATATTTTTAATGACATTGTTTATATTTATGTTCATTAATATTATTGTAATTTAACTTCTTGATTTTTTTTTTAACTTTGTAATTAGTCGATTTGATTGTACTCGTAGATTGCATTGTATTTTTGTCTCTTTCTGTTGTCTTTTTTACACGCATACTCTAACATTTGTACTATTTTAAGGGGAAACTTTATTGGTTTATGATTTAGTAATAATTCCTTAATTCTATGTAATAACACACTGTATGTTTCCCAAATATAAATAAAATAAAATAAAATAAATAAAAAATATATAACAGATTATGCTTTATGTTTAAAAAATTATAATGCATTATTCCTTATGTGAAAAAAATCTTAAGACATTAGTCCTTATGTATTAAAAGTCAATAATGCATTATGACATTGACAAATTGCTAGCTCGAAGTACCGAGATGGCCCACTGGTAAGATTGCATGAATCTTAACCGATGATCGTGGGTTCAAACCCAGGCAAGCACCACTGAGTTTTCAGGTGCTTAATTTGTGTTTATATTTCATCTCGTGCTTGACGGTGAAGGAAAACATCGTGAGGCACCTGCATATGTCTAATTTCACTGAAATTCTGCCACATGTGTATTCCAACGACCCGCATTGGAGCAGCATGATAGAATAAGCTCCATACCTTCTCCTCAAAGGGAGAGGAGGCCTTAACCCAGCAATGGGACATTCACAGGCTGTTACTAAGCTCGTCTGGGTAGGTACCAGCCACTCTTTTTTTTCTCTTACTTATCAAATATTCTACCGCAAAACAGCAGTACTTGATATTGTTGTGTTTCGGTTTGAAGGGTGAGTGAGCCAAAGTAATTACAGTCACAAGGGACATAAAATCTTAGTTCCCAAGGTTGGTGGCGCATTGGTTATGTAAGCGATGGTTGACATTTCTTACAATGCTAATGTTTAAGGGCGTTGGTGACTACTTACCATCAGGTGGTTCATATGCTCGTCCGCCTTCCTGTTACATAAAAAAATAAATTGACATTGACAGATTGACTTTGACACATTGACTTTGATAGATTGACATTGACAGATAGATTGACATTGACAGCTCGTCTGGGTAGGTAGCACCCACTCTTTTTTTTAACTCTTACTTATCAAATTCATGGCAGCAAAATAGATACAGACATCTACATAATATCAATTTCCAATCAGGAGAGCACATTAAGTAAAAAATAGTTACCATTTCGACATTTATGTATCAATTAACTTGAAATTTTCCATGATGATTTAAAATAACATTTTTTATTTATTGTTAAACGGGTTTTATCGCTATTTCGTTGTTTTTCTGAAATAATGTAGATGTATTTTTTTACATTGTAAAAGCCTTAACGTAAAAGAAAACATCTGCCTGATATTTTATGATACTATTGATATTATTCGTTGTAATCAAAATAGAGCTCATTTTAATTAAAATATTTAAGAAATTAAGGTAACAACCTCCGGAACAATTTTTTTAAGGATATTTAAAGAAATCTAAGCGACATAAAACACTATTTAACATTTTTAGACAAAAATTTAGTAGATGTCTTCATTTACTTTACATATAACATTTCACGTAGCTTCATCAACGTCTCTCAGTTAAACTCGTTTCATTTCCTAAATCACACAAATGTTTTGTTTTAATAAAAATACATATGCAATAATACTGTTTTATTTATTATTTATTCATTATATACTTAAATGCATTGTATAATGCATTATATACTTTGGTACGTAAGGCGTAATCTGTTATATATTTTTAGAACATAAAAAAACACTGCCTTATGTACTTTTTTTACATAAGAACTAATGTCTTAAGACTTTTTTCACTTAAGGAATAAAGCGTTATATACTTTGGTACATCACGCATAATCTGTAATATATTTTTAGAACATAAAAAACAATGCCTTATATATTTTTTATGTATAAGGACTAACGCATTATTTACTTTTTGTACATAAGGACTAATATCTTAAGACTTTTTTCACATAAGGAATAATGCATTATAATCTTTTAAACATAAGGCGTATTCTGTTATATAAATTTTAGGACAAAAAACAATGCCTTATGTACTTTTTATGTATAAAGACTTTTTTATGTATAAGGACTAATGTCTTAAGACTTTTTCACATAAGGAATAATGTGTTATGTGCTTTGGTACATAAGGCATAATCAGTTATATATTTTTAGGACATAAAAAACAATGCCTATGTACTTTTTATTTATAAGGACTTATATCTTAAGACTTTTTTCACATGAGGAATAATGCATTATAATTTTTTAAACATAAGGCGTAATCTGTTTTACATTTTTAGTACATAAATTAATACCTTATGTATTTTTTATGTATAAGGAGTTTTATGCATTATTTACTTTTTGTACATAAGAACTAATGTCTTAAGACTTTTTCACATAAGGAATCATGCATTATATACTTTTAAACATAAGGAATAATCAATTATACGTCTAATCCGGTCAAACGGGTCTAGGATTATATCAGAGTATCGTATCCGTAGCCCGTTAGAAGTTGGCATCTGCTCTTTTGAGTAGTCCGTGGGTAAGCGGTGGGCGGTAACTCTGGGTGGTATAGTCGGGGTCTTGCTTGATAGCAAAGACCATATTGATATTATTAGAGTCGTGAGATGACTTAGCATACCATGTGGCATGGTAGTACAGATAGTTATAGACCGCAGATTAGATACCTGGGGTTTGAATTAATTAAATTCAGTTTGGTGATTGAAGTGAATCTTTATAAAACATCAATGCTATTTGACCTCAAGGCTATTTAATGTGATACATTAAGTCTAAATTAGTCCTGTTAGTGAATTAGAATGTACAAAGCTTGTAACCACGGAGTTTATTTTAGTCTGTTGTAGTTTTCAAATAGTAAAAGGAAACTTGAATGACCCGTAGTTTTATTTCCTTTCTAAAAAGAAAATAGATCAGGTTCAAATCTATGATAAGCCAGGATTGGCCGAACGAAATCTGGTTTGTGGTATGACTATTACAGATTAACACACGAGGACGTGTATCACACAGGATGACCGTGTCGCATCCGGTCAAAAGGCGCACCAACGGTTGTGGACTTGACTCTGGTGTGGTTCGGCAGAACTTCAGTGCGCAGTGATGGTATCGCTCGGGTCCGGGCAGAACACTCTCTGCAAAGCATCGGTCGAGTGTGGTTTTGGCGTGCAGGCTATCTTGAGATACTGAGGCGTATATTGTTGAGAGACGGATCCAGGTATGAGGCTAACCAATACTCAAAGACCAAAGAAATAATATATTTTTATTAACGACATGTCACAATTGTTTAAGTACCCTGTACTGATTGATTGATTAATGTATTACAATATTCGAATAAGAAATTGTTATGATTTCGTCATCATGCCAAATACGGAGTACAACTAAAAAGGCGATGTGCTGACGGCACATAGCATCCTCCTTTGAAAAAAATTTTAACAATTTTCTTAAAATAAACAAAAACCTGTAACAAACATTCAATACCTACAACAAAAATTTATGTATAACACTATGAACTAGAAACAAAAGTAACCAAGGTACTCAAAAAAATCTTAAAAACAATTAAAATCTTTAAACAAAAAAATTATAAAAAAGCAAAAAAAAGGTATATAATATGATCATTTTTTTGTGTGTATAACATCAAAATATTTTTATTAATTACAATTAATTATATTTAAAAAACTTACTGAATATTTCGTATCTTATCTGTATGCAAATCTCACGACAGGTCTAACTATACGACCAGATCTCGTCGTCATAGGCTTATTGTTTTTATTAGCTTCTACCTTATTTGGATTTCGATCGATGCTATCTTCGCTGATAATTAGAAACGCCGGCTTAAGGCGATCGATGCTTACTATTTTTTCGATACCATTAATCACTATCTTGAAATGTTTCGCAGATTTGCTTAAAACTTTAATCGGTCCAGAATAGGGTGACGTAAGTGGTTTCGAAACTCTATCACATCGGACAAAAACGTGTGTACACTCACTTAATTCTGGATGTACAAATATACCGTTTTGTCTTAAATCTCGTTTCGGTAGCGATGCAATTTGTCTGATCCTATAACGCAAGTTTTGCGTTATAGGATCGCTATTTGGCATAATAAGTTTCTTAAACTTTAAGTTCTTTGAGTCAAGTAACTTTTTAAATTCATTATCTTTTTCCTGAGCTTCTGCGAGTTTTTCATAGACGATCGGCGATGGCGTATCGATGGTGGATATTCTCGATAAAGCGTTGGCTACAATGTTGTCGGTTCCGCTGACGTGTTCAATCGATGTGGAAAATTGTAAAATGAAATCTAAATGTCTCAACCTTCTCGGTGTATCATTTTTTCCGATAGCGTTCTTTTTGAAAGCGTAAACCAATGGTTTGTGATCCGTATAAATAGTCAGAGGACAACCTTCAATTACATACCTGAAGTGCTTTATAGCCATGTAAATAGCTAAAAGTTCTCTATCATAAGTACTATATCACTGTTGCGCTTCACTTAGCTTACTTGAAAAAAATGCAAGTGGCTTCCATGAGTTCTCTTCTTTCTGCTGTAAGACGGCTCCAGCACAAGTGGCAGGACAATCAGTCACGAGTGATATATCAGCGTCTTGAGATGGAAAGGACAATGTAACGGCGCTTTTTAAGCTTTCCTTACATTGTTCAAATGCATCTACGGAGTCGTCAGTCCAAGGAATAGGCGTCTTGTCTTTCTTCTTTGCGTTGCGCAGGAAACCATTAAGCTTTTCCTGAATGCTTGCTGCCTTGGGGAGGTGACGTCAACATCCCTAAGAAGCGTCGTAGCTCGTCAACCGTATGTGGCCTTGGATACTCCGAAATGTTTACACTCGATCTTTAAGTGGACATACACCTTTTTCTGATTCGTGAAATCCAAGGAAGTCAAGCTCTTTTTTGCCGAACTCGCATTTCGACAAATTAATCGTAAGTCCGAACTGATTAAGTCGTTCAAAAACTTTCTTTAAATGAACTTTATGCAAGGACGTTGACTCTGATGCAATAATGACGTCATCGATGTATGAAAATAAAAAATCCATGTCTCTAAATACGTCGTTATTGAGAAAACGTTGAAACGTTTGCGCTGCGTTTTTTAAACCAAACGTCATACGAGTGAATTCGTATAGTCCAAAAGGAGTCGTTATGGCCGTCTTCTCGATGTCTTGTTCTGCAACTGCTATATTATGATCTATCAACGGACTAGCCCAGCAGCTCTTAGAGGGCCTGCAAATTCCCATATCCATCATACGCTGAAATTCGTGCTTCACATTGACATATTTATCCGATGGTAAAGGTCGCGGACGTTCAAAGACAGAGGATCCTGTCGTCTCAATATAATGGAGAACAGAATGGCATGGAGTCTCTTTGAAACACATTGGTTTCGTTATGTTAGGAAACTCTGCTAATAAGTCGCTATATTCATTAGAATAGTCAATAGTTCTCACTGATTGTTGAGTATTTAATGTCACTGAAGCTATCACACACAAATTAGTAACTTTGTCTATTAATTTCCTTTTATCAATATCCACTAATAACTTATGATAACCTAAAAAATCTGCACCTAATATCGGTTGCTTTACGTCGGCCATCACAATAGGCCAACGGTAAGGCCTTCGCAAATTAAAATCTAAATCTAGAGTCTTACTACCATACGTTTTTATTTCACTACCGTTTGCGGCATATAGTTTATAATTGTCACATTTATGATCACTAAATAGTTCCTTAATATAAGGTAACACGGAAATGTACGCATCAGTGTCCATTAAAAATCTAAGTCCACTCTTACTATCAGTAACACAAAGGCGGTGAGAAGGAGTGATGGTGATCGCACCACTTCTAGTTTCCCGAATTCTTGTCTTTTTTCCACGAACACGGCTCTATACTATGAAACCTGTGATGATAATAACATAGCCAATCAGCACTTTCGGGCGTACGTCATATTGTATTACGCTCTCGCGAGACTGAACGGCGTCGTTTTTGCATACTATTGCTTAAATTTCTCTGCCTTGACTTACTCTCCATATCACGTATGCGCAAGCTTAATTTAGCGATCTCAGCTAAAATAAATGCGTTATCACTCGAACCAGGTGTTTGAATCGCGAAAATATTTGCAGGTCTAGAGTTTTCCATCACTTTGTCGGCCATAGCAGCTAATTTTTCGAGGTCTTTAACTTCACTTACAGCTAAGACAGCTCGAACCGAAGCAGGAAGATGACCTTGCCACATGATGAGAAGCGTATCGTCCGGCATTTTTCCACGCGCTAGATTTCTTATTCGACGCAAAAGCTGTCAGAGCTTTTGATCGCCTAGATCCATACCGCTAATTAATTTTTGAAATTTGCTGGTTTCCGATTCCTCTGTAGCGGAGTTGTGAATGATGTTGTAAATGAGGTTTGATTAAAACAAAGTTTCTTCCACTACTAATTTATTTCTTGTAGAAATAATAAACACAAAGATAGGCACAACACAGAGTAGAATGAGAAGAACGAAGTATGAAGATAAGTTTAGATGCAAGAAGGAAGTATGACTTATTACAAAGACTTAAGGTGCAAAATCGTGTAGCAAATTACAAGCGAGAAGCGACGTGCGTTCAGTACGAGATCTAGGATTCGACTCGTTGGTGGAAGGCGGCCGACTGCTGAGTCGATGCGCTTACGTTTCTTTGTTCAAAGTAACGGTATTTTATTTAGAATAGACATTTCTATTATACGATCGCGCGGCGACTGCCTTCCGACATTACATAAATTATTATATTATATTTTAATTATTTATATGATTTTAAAGTGTAAATATTTATATTGTGTATTACATGTATATGTATAATATATAATATATAATATGTATTTATTATATAATTTATATAAGTATATAAAGTATTTTAGTATATATAGTATAGTTATATGTACATATGTTATAGTAATATTTGTATTTATGTTACATTTATTATTTTATGTATGAAAAATATATAAGATATTATATGATTATATATATAATGTTTTATTTATATAAGTTATATAGGTTGTAGGGATCTGGTAAGTGTCGCGTTCGCCACACCTCATACACTGCCAACAATCGGGTTTTCAAAGATTCGAATTTCTTTGTCTCCGGTGGACTCAAAAGGATATCACAAACTTGCTGAATGACATCTTTGCTTAATTTACTGACGATGAGGTTAAGCTTCGTGTCGTCACTCAGTTTTTGTGGTCCTAAAATCGCGTCACACTGCACAAACCACAACCTTGGCTGATCGTGCCAGAAATCCGGTATCCTTGAGACCGAGACGAGACCGTCACCGAGGCAAGCTCCACAGCGGCGTTCTGAGATGCTGTATGAATTGCACATCTGCTCTGCTGCGCGGCGGGGATACTCATTGTTGCTTTCTTGCGAGTCAGTACTTAGAAGCAGCCGGAATCTTTCAAAAATCACGTCGGTCTCTGGATGAAGTCGGCCTTCGGGCTTAGAGTGTAACTTCGTCCTTTCTTGCGTTGAGCCTCAGATCACGTCGGGGTCACCACTTTGGCGTGTAGGCTATCTTGAGATACTGAGGCATATATTGTTGAGAGACGGATCCAGGTATGAGGCTAACCAATACTCAAAGACCGAAGGAATAATATATTTTTATTAACGATACGTCACAATTGTTTAAGTACCCTGTACTGACTGATTGATTAATGTATTACAATATTCGAATAAGAAATTGTTATGATTTCGTCATCATGCCAAATACGGAGTACAACTAAAAAGGCGATGTGCTGACGGCACAAGGTCACGGAACTGTCTTACCGTTCCATAAAGTACTTTGTGCGTGATATTAACTGTGAAGTGTATCATTTCACAATAACCCACTGCACTGCATAATGATCAAAGACCTGATGTCCCCTCCGACATATATATTTTTAGGACATGAAACAATGCCAGATTTGGTCTAAGTCGAATTCATCTCATGTCATATTTACGTTTTTACACGTTTTTACGACACTGCGGAGACCAGGACCCCCAACCCTGACCATGACCTTAAGAAGGTGGCGGGCACCAACTGGATGCGGAAGGCGAAGGACAGGGAGCTTTGGCGCACCTTGGGAGAGGCCTGTGTTCAGCAGTGGACAATGATTAGCTGTTGATATATGATATGATATGAAACAATGCAATTTATAAGGAATTATGCATTATTTACTTTTTGTGCATAAGGTCTAATGTCTTAAGACTTTTTCGCATAGGAAACTATCACTGTCAAATGTCAAATTGTAAATATATCAGTTAATTTTTCGAAGTAAATATGTCTAAGTCAATGTGTCAAAGCCAATCTGTCAATGTCAATGTGTTGAAATGAATCTGAAGATGTTTATATACTTTGGTACATAAGGCATAATCTGTTATACATTTTTGAGACATAAAAAACAATACCTTATGTATTTTTTATGTATAAGGACTTATGCATTATTTACTTTTTGTACATAAGGACTAATGTCTTAAGACTTTTTTCACATAAGGAATAATGCATTATATACTTTCTCACGTAAGGCATAATCTGTTATATATTTATAGGTCAAAAACCAATGCCTTATGTACTTTTTATTTATAAGGACTTACGCATTATTTACTTTTTGTACATAAGGACTAATGTCTTAAGACTTTTTTCACGTAAGGAATAATGCATTATATACTTTCGCACGTAAGGCATAATCTGTTATATATTTATAGGTCAAAAACCAATACCTTATGTACTTTTTAGTACAGTACAGTACAGTAACAGCCTGTAAATGTCCCACTGCTGGGCTAAGGCCTCCTCTCCCTTTTTTGAGGAGAAGGTTTGGAGCTTATTCCACCACGCTGCTCCAGTGCGGGTTGGTAGAATACACATATGGCAGAATTTCGATGAAATTACACACATGCAGGTTTCCTCACGATGTTTTCCTTCACCGAAAAGCACGAGATGAATTATAAACAGAAATTAAGCACATGTAAATTCAGAGGTGCTCGCCCGGGTTTGAACCCACGTTCGTCGGTTAAGATTCACGCGTTCTTACCACTGGGCCATCTCGACTTACTTACTTTTTAGGTATAAGGACTTATGCATTATTTACTTTTTATTCATTAGGCATAATATGTTATATATTTTTACAACATAAAAATAATGCCTTATGTGCTTTTTATGTATAAGGACTTACGCATTATTTACTTAAGACTTTTTTCACGTAAGGAATAATGCATTATAAACTTTTAAACATAAGGCGTAATCAATTATATGTCGCATCCGGCCAATCGTACGGACACTCAATGGAACGAAAGGAAAAGGCACCAACGGTTGTGAACTTAACTCTGGTGTGGTTTGGCAGAACTTCAGTGCGCATTCGACAGAGTCGTGATGGTATGGCTCGGGTCCGGGCAGAACACTTTCTGCAAAGCATCGGTCGAGTGAGGTCTCGGAACTGTCTTACCGTTCCATATAGTACTTTGTGTGTGATATTAATTGTGAAGTGTAATCAAGTGTGATTATATTAAGTTTAAGTTGATCATTTTACGATAACCCACTGCACGCCCACATGATGTTCGACGATAATGATCAAAGACCTGATGTCCCCTCCGACATCAGAAGTGGGATCAAATCGTGAAAATGAATCTACTCACGGTACCAATCATAATGACTCGCAATGGCGACTACTGTTTGAAATGCAGAATCAACAAATACAAGCGTTGATTCTAACATTGAAATCTCCAAATGTGAACAAGAAAGCGAGTTTGCCAGAGTTTAATCCCGTTAAACGTGATTCCGACGCACGATCATGATGTGCAACCGCCGTTATATGCTTAGAAGGATCTGCTACAAAAGGCAGCCAGCTCATCATAACTATGTAAGCTATGTTATTTTAAGAAAGGTATGATTTACATAAATATGGTTTTGATTTCGAGAAAATCGACAAGAGGTTAGTCAAATAAATTATAAATTAAAGTAGGGTTAAGTGTTTTAAAAAGGACGGTGTAAATTGATTTGCTCTCAATTCGTTTGGTGCATCGGTAGCAAAATCAACTAAAGGTGAGGTTATTGTACTATCTTTATATTTACTGTATTAATGTATAATATTATAATGTGGTTTACAAAAATGAATATACTTAGTGACGTGTGTCTTGTTTTATTTTAAAAAAAGAATAGTAGATGCTAATAAATTCAGAATTGGGATCGCTCTTCACGCGCAAATCTGTTGCGTACCTTTTATCGTGTTGTTATGTAACAAATTATGTCCAAATATTTTTAAATATTTCAGTAAGAATAATGAACGATTCAATGGAACAAAATCGTCAGTCAAGATCTCCAGGGTTAGGCTTTGTCAAAATACATCGAAGCAGGGTGGCCTGAAGCAGAACTCTTTTCACGCCACTGCGCCGCAATCGACAAAGCGCTTATCTTAAGCGGGAGAAATCGAAGTTGAAGTCGCTGCCGGAGCCGGGACTGAGACAGTTTGTATGAAATTACTATGTACCCACATTTTTATGTATAAAATAAAGAGTATAAAAGGGTCTCAAACGTTTTTCGAGATCAGTTTTTATCGTTACGCTGCCCGAAGGCAACTTAGTCGTGACATTCATAAAGTGTAATCGCGATTTAATTAAGAACTAATAATTGTGAAAAGAAAACCGTGTTATAATTGTATTATGATTTAAGAGTGATTGATGTGTGAAGTGATTTAAAATAAAATTGTGTGATAGTAAATTGGTGTTTTAAAAATTATAATCGCCACCCTCGAAGGAATTATTTTACAAGTTGAAGCGGTCAAAGAACGTGTAATGTCGGCAGGGAGTGACATCATTCACGGAGACCCGCAACATGAAATCGATCTCGAACTCGTGGAATGTGGATGGATTCAGCGAGTGAGTTAATTTCAAAATTCACCGATATTATTCTGAGTATAAATGGTAGTTACAGTAAGGAACACTTTTCAAGTTCTAATGTTGTCCCAGAGTTCGACCCATCTAAAATAAATCGGACAATAAGTAATAGGTTAACTAAGGTTAATGTGGTTATGTGCTATTTTGTATGGATGGAGTGATAGACAGATTATACATTATGCGTTAGTAAAACTAAGCGGTGTACAAAAAAAAAAGCAACAAATGCTATGAGAGATTACCAATTAATATTTTTGTTTACGTAGGCAGTGTGGCAAACTAAATTTTTAAATGCGTTCAAGTCAGATGAAAATTATGGTCAGATGTTATCGGATACGTTAGATAAGAAATCAATCAATCAATCAATCAACAGCCAATCGTTGTCCACTGCTGAACATAGGCCTCTCCCAAGGTGTGCCAAAGCTCCCTGTCCTCCGCCTTCCGCATCCAGTTGGTGCCCGCCACCTTCTTAAGGTCGTCGGTCCACCTGGCTGGAGGGCGCCCTACGCTGCGCTTGCCGATTCGCGGTCTCCACTCTAGGACTCGTCTGCTCCAACGGCCATCGGTCCTACGACATACGTGACCAGCCCACTGCCACTTCAGCCTGCTAATTTTGCAAGCTATGTCGGTGACTCCGGTTCTTTTCCGGATAATCTCATTTCTGATCTTATCCTTCAAAGATACTCCGAGCATAGCTCGGTCCATAGCACGCTGAGCGACTTTGAATTTGTGGACTAGTCCCGCAGTTAGTGTCCACGTTTCGGCACCGTATGTCATGGCAGGTAAGACGCATTGGTTGAAGACTTTCGTCTTCAAACATTGCGGTATAGACGACTTGAGGACTTGACGAAGGTTGCCAAATGCTGCCCATCCCAAGCGAATTCTTCGATCGGCTTCCTTCTCGAAGTTGTTCCTACCGACTTGTATTATCTGTCCTAGGTAGGTATATTCACTAACAACTTCGAGAGGTTTCCCCTCGACGTATATCGGTCCCGGCACGACATGCCTATTGAACATGACCTTGGTCTTGTCCAAGTTCATACCGAGACCGACACACCGGGAAGACTCGCCTAGGCTACGCAGCATTTCGGTGAGTTGTTCCAGCGACTCTGCTATGATGACGATATCGTCGGCAAATCGAAGGTGTGAGATGTACTCGCCGTTTACATTGACTCCATACCTAGTCCAATCCAGCGTTTTGAAAACGTCTTCCAACGCGTTGGTGAACAGTTTCGGGGATATTACATCCCCCTGTCTCACCCCTCTGCGCAATTGGATCGCCTTCGTCTTACAGTCCTGGATGTGGACAGTCATTGTAGCGGCGTTGTACAGACATCTCAGTACCTCGATATATCTCCAATCGATATGACATCTCTGCAATGAGTCGAGCACTGCCCAGGTTTCGATGGAGTCGAAGGCTTTCTCGTAGTCCACAAATGCCATACACAGCGGCTGATTGTACTCTTCGGTCTTCTGCACAATCTGCCGAACAGTATGGATGTGGTCCACGGTGCTGTAGCCTGATCGAAAGCCGGCTTGCTCTGGGGGCTGGAACTCGTCAAGTCGTCTGGCGAGACGGTTCGTGACGACTCTTGAGAACAGCTTATACACGTGACTCAGGAGGGAGATTGGTCTGTAGTTTTTCAAGAGGGTTTTATCACCTTTCTTGAAAAACAGTACCACCTCACTCCCGCTCCACGTTTCCGGGGTCTTGCCATGTTGGATGACGGAATTAAAGAGGCTTGCTAGCTCTTTCAGGACCGGAGTCCCGCCTGCCTTAAGCAACTCTGTTGTGATTCCGTCATCTCCCGGAGATTTGTTGTTTTTAAGCTGTTCTAGAGCCGCCCTAATCTCTCCTTGGTCAACGACCGGGAGCTCCTCGGAGTAATGGCGCATAAGAGGGGCGCGCTGGTCATCAATACTGATTCCCATGGGTTTATCCGATCTTGAAGAGAACAACTGCCCATAAAACCTCTCTACATCTTGCTTCTTTTGAAAGAAAGAATTCATCAAAAAAAGCCCCTGCGCTTCGAGAAAGTTTACCAGCATTTGCCCCCTGTGATTTCTGCAGCCCAAGCCGTAAGGTCCGACTTCCGATTCACCGCTATCTTGTACTCCCACTTTAGCATTAAAGTCTCCCATAACAACATTGTAGTGGGCCCGCGAGGTGTCGTTGAGGGCCTTTGCGATGTCCTCGTACATCGCTTCGACCACATCATCAGAGTATGTCGAAGTTGGCGCATATACCTGTACAACCTTCAGGGAGTACCTGTCGGAAAGTTTTAGGACAAGGTACGCTACCCGGTTCGACACACTACTGATGTCCACAATGCTGCTAATGAGATCCTTTTTGACTAGAAAACCGACACCACCCTGGGAGAGGTTATCACCTTCGCGGAAGTAGAGTAAGTTACCGGACTCTAGAGTTATCGTGTCCTCCCCCTGTCTTCGGACTTCAGATAACCCCAGTATATGCCAGTTTATATGACTTAACTCTACTTCTAATTCGGCGAGGTGATGGTCCAGCCTCATCGAGCGTCCATTATACGTTGCCATTTTCAGTCGTTTTATACGGTAGCCTGCCGTGAACCGGTGATTCTTAGCACCCCCTGCCCTGCCGATACCGCGACCGCTACCTTGGTCGGGCCTAGCGGGCTTGCCGGTAACTGGGGGCCTTTTTTTGGGCGCATCTGCCATTTAGGGAGGGGTTTGCCCATACTCGCCGCGCTGGGCAGGCGTGTTGGCGAGCGCAGTAGGGGGTAAGATGTTTATGGGAGGGGGGACGCTACTGCCCATCCCCCCTTTTCCCCGTCCCTCAGTCGCCTCTTACGACACCCACGGGATGAGATTGGGGGAGTACTATTCTAAGCCGGTACTCCACGGCGATAATAAATAAAAATAAAAATAGATAATAAAGCAAATTGACAATTCTTTAGGGGATTACGTTTACGAAAAAGTAGCACTAATATATCGCTGTGACATTAAAGGGAAAAGAGCCGTAGAATGTCTTTTACATGGAATAGAAGATAGGTCGATTCAATTAAGGCACATAAGCAGACAATTTGATAATCCAGATAAAGTATTAGCGTATTTACAAAATAGATCAATTAAATCTATTTTTTTCAAGTATAATAAAGGTAGCAATGTTTTATAAAAACGAATATTTGTAGCAAAACAACTTTAATTAAGTATTATAATCGTAAAGATGAGTCATTCTGCTTTTAAAAGCCAAAAACCCTTAAAAAATGCATAAAATGTTTAATGTTAGGACACTTGGATATCGAATACCTTAGGAATAAAAAAAGCTGAAAAAAAGTAATACTTTCTTTTAATAAACCAAAATTTTCGAAATAATGTAGACAAATACATAAGATATAAAAATAGTAACATTAGAAAAATCGGATTTATTGACTTAGGGAGTGATTTAATATCGATATATGAAATTTATAAAAATGGGATAACGGTGATAATTAACCTACGGTAGGATTCAGTGGCACGGTTATTCATTCGCTGGGATCGGGTATAGTTAATATAAGTATTCAGGGCGATAGCGCTGATCTACGTAGTTATATATTGTTGTATCGGATTCGATATTGAAGTATTCTTTACTTATAGGTCAAACTTATACCCCATGTTAATATTTTAAAAACAAAGGATATAAATTGAAAATGAGTAACTATGATGTAGTCGACACAAATGAAATAAAAATAGAATTAAAAGTTGCTTCTAACATTACAATTAAACAAGAGGCCAAATTCTACTAATTTATAATGATTACGATATGTTCCCGATTCAATTCCGATCAAACTATGACTAATCTATATTTATTCGGATCGGAACCGAACCGAACCGATATGATGTTAACATACACCGTTGTGTCAAAACAACACTTAATTCTTAACCCTTATAGAAATAGTCGATAATTAAATTGAATAATAGAAAAACGGAAAAACGGCAACGATCAGGCCGATACTTCGATTCAAAGTCAATCTGGTCAAAGTCAATTTTTCAAAGCCAATCTGTCCAAGTCAATGTGTCCAAGTCAATATGTCAAAGTCAATGTATCAAAGTCAATCTGTCACTTTCAAATGTTAAATTGTCAATATGTCAGTCAATTTTTCAAAGTCAATCCGGTCAAAGTCAATTTTTCGATGTCAATCTGATATTCGACAGAGTCGTGATGGTATGGCTCGGGTTCGGGCAGAACACTCTGTACAAAGCATCGGTCGAGTGAGGTCACGGAACTGTCTTACCGTTCCATAAAGTACTTTGTGTGTGATATTAATTGTGAAGTGTAATCAAGTGTGATTATATTAAGTTAAAGTTGATCATTTCACGATAACCCACTGCACGCTCACATGATGTTCGACGATAATGATCAGACCTGATGTCCCCTCCGACATCAGAAGTTGGATCAAATCGTGAAAATGAATCTACTCACGGTACCAATCATAATGACTCGCAATGGCGACTACTGTTTGAAATGCAGAATCAACAAATACGAGCATTGATTCTAACATTGAAATCTCCAAATGAGAGCAAAGGCTTGACGACTTCCAGCCACCCAAACAAGCCGGATTCCGGAAAGGCTTTAACCTTTAACCATAGACCACATACATACGCTGCGGTAAGTTATACAGAAGACTGAGGAGTATAATCAGCCACTTTGCTTAGCGTTTGTGGACTATGAGAAAGCCTTTGATTCGATCGAAACCTGGGCCGTGCTAAACTCTCTTCAAAGGAGCCAAATTGATTAACGGTATATCAGGATGTTTAAGTGCTTGTACACGAACGCCACCATGTCGATCCGACTCCAGGATCAGAACTCAAAACCTATCCAACTGCAGAGAGGTAAGATTTGGAGACGTGATATCTCCGATACTGTTTACCGCTGCATTGGAAGATGTTTTCAAGCTTCTGGACTGGAACGGACTTGGCATCAATATCAACGGCGAGTACATCACTCATCTTCGATTTGCCGATGACATTGTAATTATGGCTGAGACCTTGGAAGACCTCGGCACTATGCTCGATGACCTCAGCAGGGTTTCCCAACAAGTGGGTCTAAAAATGAACATGGACAAGACGAAAATCATGTCGAGCATCCATGTTGCACCCACTCAAGTCAAGGTTGGAAATTCTGCACTCGAACTTGTAGACAACTATGTCTACCTAGGTCAGACCATCCAACTAGGTAGGTCCAACTTCGAAAAAGAGGTCAATCGTCGAATTCAACTCGGCTGGGCAGCGTTCGGGAAGCTACACGCTATCTTCTCATCCCAAATACCGCAGTGTCTCAAGTCGAAAGTCTTCGACCAGTGTGTGTTGCCAGTGATGACTTATGGATCAGAGACGTGGTCACTCACAATGGGCCTCATAAGAAGGCTCAAGGTCACTCAAAGGGCAATGGAGGGGGCTATGCTCGGAATTTCTCTGCGAGATCGAATCAGAAATGATGAAATCCGCAGGCGAACCAAAGTAACCGACATAGCCCGAAGAATTGCTAAATTGAAGTGGCAGTGGGCGGGGCACATTGCTCGCAGAACCGACGGCCGCTGGGGCAGAAAGGTTCTCGAGTGGAGACCACGAACCAAAAGTCGCAGCGTGGGCAGGCCGCCTACAAGGTGGACCAACGACTTTGAACGAGTCGCGGGAAGCCGTTGGATGCGGGCAGCGCAAGATCGGCAAACGTGGAAATCCTTGGGGAAGGCCTTTGTCCAGCAGTGGACGTCTTTCGGCTGATATGATGATGATGATAATAAAAATAATCAAATCAAAACCATATTTATGTAAATCATACCTTTCTTAAAATGATATAACTTACATAGTTATGATGAGCTGGCTGCCTTCTGTAGCAGATCCTTCTAAGCATATAACGGCGGTTGCACACCATGATCGTGCGTAGGAATCACGTTTAACGCGTTGGATTAAACTCTGGCAAACTCACGTTCTTGTTCTCATTTGGAGATTTCAATGTTAGAATCAACGCTTGCATTTGCTGATTCTGCATTTCAATCAGTAGTCGCCATTGCGAGTCATTATGATTGGTACCGTGAGTAGATTCATTTTCACGATTTGATCCCACTTCTGATGTCGGAGGGGACATCAGGTCTTTGATCATTATCGTCGAACATCATGTGGGCGTGCAGTGGGTTATCGTAAAATGATCAACTTAAACTTAATATAGTCACACTTGATTACACTTCACAATTAATATCACACACTTTATGGAACGGTAAGACAGTTCCGTAACCTCACTCGACCGATGCTTTGCAGAGAGTGTTCTGCCCGGACCCGAGCCATACCATCAAGACTCTGTCGAATGACAGATTGACATCGAAAAATTGACTTTGACCGGATTGACTTCGAAAAATTGACTTTGACATATTGAAAATTTTACATTTGAAAGTGACAGATTGACATCGAAAGATTGACTTTGTTACATTGACTTTGACACATTGACTTAGACAGATTGGCTTCGAAAAATTGACTTTGACCAGATTGACTTCGAAAAATTGACTGACCGGATTGAGTTTGGATCGAAACCTGATCGTTGTCATTTTTCCATTTTTCTATTATTCAATTTAATTATCGACTATTTCTATAAGGGTTAAGAATTAAGTTTGGTTTTGACACAACGGTATATGTTAACATCATATCGGTTCGGTTCGGTTCCGATTTGAATAAATATAGATTACTCATAGTTTAATCGAAATTGAATCGGGAACGTATCGTAATCGTTATAAATTAGTAAAATTTGGCCTCTTGTTTGTTTAATTGTAATGTTAGAAGCAACTTTTAATTCTATTTTTATTTTATTTTTGTCGACTACATCATTGTTACTCATTTTCAATTTTTATCCTTTGTTTTTAAAATATTAACATGGGGTATAAGTTTGACCTATAAGTAAAGAATACTTCAATATCGAATCCGATACAACAATATATAACTACGTAGATCAGCGCTATCGCCCTGAATACTTATATTAACTATACCCGATCCCAGCGAATGAATAACCGTGCCACTGAATCCTACCGTAGGTTAATTATCACCGTTATCCCATTTTTATAAATTTCACATTCATATAGGCCTCTGCATCTTTGACAGATGATTTAAGCGGCATCGCGAAGGCACTTGCGTTCATGACTGAAAAGACCAATGCGAGAGAGGATCCTTCGGCAGCACTTCCGACAAGTGTATGCGCCCCCAGATGGGCGGGGGTTTGAAGCCCGCTCATGGCGCCTAGTGCGTTTTTCTTTTAGTAATTTAGACC